>NC_091756.1:57458840-57576340 GCF_043380555.1 Nothobranchius furzeri | reverse complement strand
GTGATGTGAAATGTTGGCTGACCACAAATTTTCTACATCTTAACAACTCCAAGACTGAACTGATCCTGTTTAATCCGGCCAGACCTAGCGCATTTCAAACCCCAGATCTTTCTTCCATTTCTCCAAATCTAAAAACCGTTGTAACAAATCTAGGTGTGAAGATGGATTCATCTCTAAGGATGGACGCCCAGGTTAATGCCACTGTAACATCTTGCTTTTTCCAACTCCGCCATCTGGTCAAATTGAGAGCTGCCTTATCTAGAAAGAATCTGGAATCAGTCTTTCATGCCTTTATCACATCTAGGCTTGACTAGTCAAATGCTGTTTTACTGGGTGTTACAAAATCAACTCTCGCTCGACTTCAACTTCCTCAAAACACAGCTGCTAGATTCCTGACACGTACTAACAGGCGCCAGCATATAACACCAGTTCTCAGATCCCTTCACTGTTTGCCCATCACTTTCAGGGTTCAATACAAACTCCTACTTTTTGTTTTCAAATCCCTCCACGGTCTTGCCCCTGCGTATTTATAACACCTTCTCTCAATTTAATCCCCCGGCCGCACACTTAGGTCCTCTAGTTTGTTGCTCCTCGAGGTCCCGAAAGTGCATTACAAATCGTGGAGAAAGAACTTTTTTCCGTTGGTGGTCCTAAACTATGGAATGAACTCCCAGTCACAGTTCGACAGGCATCCTCCTTAGAGGTTTTTAAGTCTAGATTAAAGACGTTCTATTTTACCCTTGCATTTAACAGTTAGCTGCTGGATGGGCTTTATTACTTTACTTTACTATACTTGGAAGACATGTTTCCATTGGTTTTACTGGTAACTCTTATTTTATTTTTGGCTTGTGTTATTGTATTCTTGGTTGCATTTTATTGTTTCATGTGTTATATTTTTATTATTGTGTGACTGTTCGGCACTTTGGTCAGCCGTATGGCTGTGTTTTTTTTAAAGCGCTATACAAATAAAGATGATGATGATGACGATGATGATTCTATCCGACAGGTTTTGCCACAATCAAAAGGCAAAATGTTTTAAAAAAACTTTTGGGAGGATTTAAAAAAAATCTCATTAACAAAGCTTAGATGTTACTAAGACAAAAGCTGAGCTTGTAGTGAGAAAAAGGACCACAGATCCACTGGAGCATAACGGTTGAGTCTTTAACACAGTTTTGTGTTTTTACTGTAGTCACAAAATATTGAGGCTGGTTTCTCTTTAGAGAAAGATTAGGATCTGCTTGTTTTCCTTTGTAGACTCAGGCCCTGTCCACACGTAGCCGGGGATCTGCCAAAACGTAGATATTTTTCTACGTTTTGGCCTGTCATCCATGCGAAAACTGAGTTTTTTCACACGAAAACGGATCTTTTTAAAAACTCCGGCCAAAGTGAAGATCTGTGTTTTCTCCATTTTGGGTGTCTGCGTGTGGACAGACAAAACCGGAGTTTTAAGGTCCGCAACGTCACTTTCCGCGACAAAAAAAAAAAATGCTGACATCACGTGTGCGACCTGTGTTTACACTAGCCGACAGCATGGATGCCCTCAGAGCTGTGCTCGCTTTATCTACTGTCCAAGCGCTTTTTGCTTGTTTGTTTTTGCAAGCGGAATTACTGCCCCTTGCGGAAGACCACAGACGAAGGACGAGGTTAAGAACGGGGGAAGTACTGCCGCCTACAGGTCTGGCATGTCCTTAACAACGTATTTATCCGGGTACGTGTGGACAGTGTTTTTTTTTTTAACGAGGTGGTGTGGATGCAAATTTTTGGAGGGGCGGATATTTGTTTTTAAAAAAAACAGCTACATGTGGACTAGGCCTCAGTGACATGGTGGTGTCAGTGTCCATAAGAGTGTGATTATGACTAATGGGAATTTTACTTTGTTGGAAAACATTTACTTGATTTCTTTGGGATGCTGTGGTCCTCTTATCTAACTAAAACCTCCAGCTTTTGCTTGTTAAGCCTGATTCAAGCTTCTCCGTCTGCATCAGTGCGGAGACACGCAACGCCCTTGCGGGCCTGCCGGAGAGCTCCGCAAGGACGGACGGAGTCGAGCTCTCTTTTCTAAACATCCGTCAGTCGAGACAGATCACGCAAGCTTGCGATTGGTCAGTACGCCGCTGTCGTCTACACCGCCGGCATTGCACCCTCAAAAACATAAAGAGAGCCGAGGATAACTAGCGGCAGACACGGAGAAGCTTGAAGAACACCTCGCGAAAAAAACTCTAAAAACATGAACGTTTAATTCCCCCGTAACTGAAGGAGTGAAAAGATGCGCAGCAAGCATTTTATTTGTGGAAGGAAATGACAGGAAACGTGGGTTTAGAGGTGGGGAGCGCATGAAGAGGTGGAGGAGGATGAGAGACAAATTTGTCAGCGTTAAAAAGTCTCTTATATACAAAAAAACAATATGAACACACTATCTTGCACCGGATACGACAGGATACCACAGAACAACGCTACACCCTCTGTTGTCCTGCCGGGGAATTGCTTTGCAACACTCCCCAGGAGACGGAGACGTATGAGAGCAAAACGCTTCCGTCAATCCGTGCGTGTCTGTCCCTTGCGGAGCTGACGGAGAAGCATAAACCAGGCTTAAGGAACAAAGTGGGGTGAGCATCAGCACCTCCAAATCTGAGAACATGGTTCTCAATCTGAAAAGGTTGGTGGAGACATCCTACCTCAAGCAGAGCAAGTTTCCCAAGTATCTTGGGATCTTGTTAACCAGTTAGGCAAGGAGGAAACATGAGGTCGATGGGCAGATTAAGGCGGCGTCTGCAAGGAGGAGAACCCAAAATGGGTCTAATGTGAGGAGAGAGCTCAGCTGATAGGGGAAGATTTTGATTTACCAGTCAATTTTCATTCCAGCTCTCACCTATTTCAGTGTCACAAGCTTTTGGAAATGATGGAAAGAAGATTGCAATTGAAGGCAGCCAAAATGAGAACTACTGGGCGTATGTTGAGATCCCACTGAAGGAGCCAGTGGAAGTGGTGTGGAGAGGACAGTCGGTGAACCCTTGTGAGTGCTGCTTCCCCTACAACCCAGACTAGAATAAGCAGAAAATGACGAGACATTTTTATTTATTTAAAATAAAACATTTTTCACCAAATAATGCGTGCAGCCATTGAAAAGGCCTGAATTTCTCCAGAAGTAAATATTGTTCTAAGCATGGCTGTTCTTGTGTCAGAGTGTCCAAGTACTTCAGTGGACTGAACAGAGTCTAAACCGTTCTAACAGCTCTGTGGTTGGTCAGGCTTGGTTTGCTACATGTATTTACAGCAAAATCTAATGAAATGCAAACACATTAGTGACATCAGAATGTGACTAAATGTTTTCTATTTGGCATAATGTCCAAGTTTTGTACAGAGAGTTAAGATTCTTTCAGGTTTGTGCTGAAGGCAAACTTATTCTAATTCTTCTCACCATGTTTCTGACAATTTGCAAGAGAAATGTCTGAATATTTCCCCCTGTTTGCACAGCTACTCGCAAATGCTGTTCATGTGTGTACAGAACAAAAACGATGCAGCTTGTGTAGTTGTATAATGCCTGAGGCAGCACTTTGCTCCACCTTGGAATAGAAATGGTGAGTGAAGAAAGGTCATAAAAGCAGAAACACAGTATTCAGAGATATTACAAGTTACCCTCTTTGCATTACCAAAGCTGTAAATTGCTCTTTCTTTTTATTAAATACATTTATTGACTCAATATTTTCAAATTTAATAAAATCAAGGTTCATCATTTGAGAAAATGTATTTGAAACGCATTTGTTGATGAGCTAATGATTGCTAAATCAATTCCAAGTAGAAAATGATTGTCAGAAATAAATCAAGTGCAATTGGTTTTCATCCATCCACAGTGAAAGGCACACAGGAAGGCCAGATGGGTAGAAGGAAATGATCTTGTCAGTCTTTTGGAAGCAGATTTGTCTCTGTGACATGTTCTGCTTCCTGTTACTGAGACTCATTTGTGCATAATGACCTTCATGGCAAACAGCTGACATTTTGATATGATGTATTTCATCAACAGACAAGATATGTTTGAGCATTGCCTTTTTCAAATGTGTAAATATGCACTGTTCAATAAAATATTAAATACCCTAAAATGAGTCATGTACCTGTTGAGCTCATTTACATTCTAAAAGCTGCTGGGTTCATTCTGTGAGACTGTGTGCCTTTTTTCATACTTTTATCATTGTGTCTACATTTTACAAATGAAATTCCTGATAGGTTTTTATTTATTTTTGCACATGTATAATTATAATAAAACCTCATTATTTTAACCGAAAATGTCCAATATCCCTGATATTTTTGGCGTAATCACCCACATTATGGGTTATTCTCTTCAAGTCAGTTGTACGATAAACGTTGGTCCTATTACACCAGGGGTGTCAAAGATGTGGCCCGCGGGCCGGATTCGGCCCGCAAGCGGGTTTAATCCGGCCCGCGAGACGGTTGTTTAAACTTTATTTTCATTCTTTACAATGTAGAGTGAAAATAAAATTATCTTTGTGAGCAATTTCCTCTGTAATGAGTATAAATAAAACAAAGCTGCGCTCAAGGCTCACACAAGAACTTGAATCACATCCTGAAGTTGGCCGCCACTCAGGACGTGACTTCTGATATTGATGTGCTGGTGAAAGCTAAAATATGTAAAGTAAAATGAGTCAAATATACTTTAAGTGCTGCATGAAACTGATCTAGCCATGTGATCTGTAAGCTCTTTGAATCACTAAGGAATGTTTTTTTATTGATTGATTTTTTTTTTTTTTTTTTCAAATTTTCAAGTACACTTCAGGTGTTGTACTTGTACTATACTGTCCTCAGGCTCCAGCCTTGTTTTATATTGATTGTATTAAAACAAAGAAAACAATCTGAAGTTTTTTTTTTTTTATTTACCGGTCCGGCCCACTTGGGACTAGATTTCCCTCAATGTGGCCCCTGAGCTAAAATGAGTTTGACACCCCTGTATTACACCATTTCTGGGGTAATTCTTGGGCAGAATAGTGCATCAAATCAAAAACACGACCCACTTGGTTTTAAAAGAACCCCGGGTGTGGTTGGTGCAAATTTCACTAAAAACTGGTTACCAAAATAAACTCAATGGGTTGTTTTGAATTTGTTTTTAGAACGTAATTCAATTCAATTCAGTTTATTTACATAGCGCCAAATCATGACAAAGTCGTCTCAAGGCACTTTACACAGTAAACATTCCAATACAGTTCATCTCATTAAGCCAGTCAATAAAAAGGTTCCTACATAAGGAACCCAGCAGATGTAGTATTACAGGAAAACTTGTTTTGGACAGTAATTAAAGAGCAAGTCACCCCTACCAGATTCTTAATCAACTCTCACTTCCTGTTTGAAAAATGCAACAAATGCTGTTGCCTAGCAGACAGAGAGGGCGGAGCCGCTAACAAATACACACACACACAGGCTCACAACGGCATTGTGACATCATAATGTACCAGGTTACATCATAGCATACCTCTTAGCCAACAGCGGTGGCAGATTTAAATTCAAATACAGTGCATAGTGTTTACCTGACAACGGCACAACACTGCCAGTTTTAGGCAGAATATTTAAATTTTAACTAAGATCCACTGAAGTGCCAAATTATTGACGACACGTGTCTGTAGCACAATTAGACACTCGTTTATTTAGTTTATCAGCAAAAAAAGTAGATTTGGGGGTGACTTGCTCTTTAAACTGGCAGTGTTGTGCCGTTGTCAGGTAAAAACTCTGCACTGTATTTTAATTTAAATCTGCCACCGCTATTGGCTAAGAGGTATGCTATGATGTAAACTGGTACATTATGATGTCACAATGCTGTTGTGAGCCTGTGTGGTTGTGTATTTGTAAGCAGCTCCGCCTTCTCGGTCTGCCAGGCAACAGCATTTGTTGCATTTTTCAAACATGAAGTGGGAGTAGATATAGCCTCTGGTAGGGCTTGACTTGCTCTTTAAATGATGTCAAAAGCAACTGCTCTCCTCAGCTAAAAAAATATGTTTATTTTTAAACATAAAGGTTTCAGCTCAATGCTGCCCCACCATTATACTCTGAAGGATCTGAGCATCAAGTTCATATAAATTTAAATGTCAGTTTGAGCAATCATTCGGTTTTACTATAAAATATGCAATTAAAGACAATTGAGAAAGTAAACGTTTGCTATAACGTGACACGAGGATTAACTCTGACAACGCAGTTACTTGTTGGAGTGTAAATATTTGAAATATCACTCATAAACAGCTTAAACAAAAGAAAATAGACAAAAGTGAACCTCAAACACTACAAAAGACGAGTCCCAGATAACAGAATCACATCTACATGGTGGTTCATTACAAGAATGAGAATTTATATTGATTTCAATCTGTCACGGAAATACGAGGAAAAGACAGAAGCAGAAGAGCTCATCTGATAACAAATGGATGGGTGGACGGTAGTGTCTGATGATGAGGTGAGTGCGTTTCAGGCTGGTTAGCAGATTCAGAGCTGCATTTTTTGAAACTTCAGGCATTTGTAAGAGAAGAAGAACCTCAGAGGTCTCTTCTATTTACATTCAGGTGATAAATAAACTCTTGTTCATGTTAAACAACAAATTCTGATGAAAATGTTTTACTATGTACTGCTGTGCATCTGTTAATGACAAACCTTGGGATAAAACAAACACTGTGACTGCTTCTTTCATATTTTAATCATAATCATTAATTTTGAACTTAAACATACAGATGTCACAATACGCTGAAAAAAAAGTGTATTCCCACCAGCCTGTAAAATCTTAGGGCACTTGTTTATTCTAATTAACCTTGCGCTGCAAGATGAATTCTCAGGAGATTTGGAGTTTTCCAAACTCAGGAGAATCCATCTTGTACCGCTTGTACCCGGCTGAGCTAAACAAACGCACGGTTGACGCTCTCTTTAGCAGGTTCGAATAACATAACTGTGTGACTAAAACACCCTTTATGTGCACATTCTCGCTAAACCAGCAAAAAATCACCTGAAGACATGATATTTGCCACTTGAGTGAATGAATGAAGCTTGAGCGAGTCGTTGTTGCTTTCCAGGTGCACATGGTATACGTCAATGCTACTGTGATTGGCTAAAGACAAAATATGGTAGCCAGTGCCAGCTGGGCACTACCTTGCACGTCCTCCAATCAGCTCAAAATCCAGGTGAGAACATTCGGTCCGCTTGGTCGGAGGGACCGGTGGTACCAGTGTTCTGCAGGCCTCGCCTCAGTCAGTGCGCCCCAGCACAGCTGTGGCTACATTGTAGCTCATCACCACCAATGACTGATTGTTTGTACTTCTTAGTACCCTAAGAAGACGCTACACAAATACAGGCATTACTATTTGCTTATTGGTCAGATATATCTGGAGATGGATCAGAATTAAATAAAGGACTAAGGTTGTGTGTTCTGAGCTGATCAGGCAACATCTCTTCTTAGCTGACTATTGAACAGTTTGAGCTGTTTCTATCAGTTTTACAGATACTGGGAAAAATTGGATGAAGTAGTCACATTAACGTCACACACCTAAGATCTTTTATTATTAGATTAACATAACGTTTGACCAAAACAAATACAGGTGTATTAGGATTTTGACAGGTACAGGTGAAACTCAAAAAATTACCGTGCAAAATATACTGTTGTTGATTTCATTAATTCAAAGTGAAACTAATACATGGGATAGACTCATCACATGCAAAGCCAGATATTTAAAGCATTTATTTGTTTGTGATGATTATGGCTTACAGCTTCTGAAAACCCCACAGGCAAAATCTCAGACAATTAGAATACAGTGAGCCCTCGTTTATCGCGGTGGATGTGTTCCAGACCTGGCCGCGATAGGTGAAAATCCGCGAAGTAGGGACACCATATTTACAGTACAGTACTATCTTGAATTATCGTATGATCACATTCTCTTTTTGTGGGTAAAACTCAAGAAAAAAAAAATTTTACTTGGTTTTTTTATAGTGTTATTACAAAAAGTGCATTTTATGGTGAAATTGATTAAAAAAAAACAGGAATTTCTTGATATTTTGCATAGAAAAATGCCGCGAATCGGCAAATTTCCCTTGAATAAGGCTCCAAAGAAAAAATCCGCGAAGTCGTGAATCTGCGATAAACGAACCGCGAAGTAGCGAGGGATCACTGTATTGTGAAAAGTTTCAGGTGTCACACTCTTATCAGCTGATGAACCCACTACACCTGCGAAGGGTTCCTGAGCCTTTAGATGGTCTCTCAGTCTAAATTTCATTACTGGAATAAATGGAATTTTGCACAATACCCTAAGAATTTGAGTTTCACATGTACAACAACATCGTTTCTCAACATAAAAGAATCTTAGTTTAAAAGTCTAACATTAAAAGTGTGAGTGAGATACACGTATTTTCTAATTACTGCCAGTGTTGTGATGCAGATCATGTAGTTTAAGGGCCTTTATGTGATGTCCATGTAGTTCCTGTAGCTATTTTAAATTCAATTCAATTCAATTCAATTCAAGTTTATTTATATAGCGCCAAATCACGACAAGAGTCGTCTCAAGGCACTTCACATAATAAACATTCCAATTCACAGTTCATTAAGCCAATTAGAAATAATGTTTCCTATATAAGGAACCCAGCAAATTGCATCAAGTCACTGACTAGTGTCAGTGACTATACAGCAATCCTCATACTAAGCAAGCATTAAATAGGATGTTGTCTTCATATCTTTTCATATCAACTCTATATCTGAAAAAAAAAATCATGGTTTCTATCTGTACTTGAGTCTTTGAGTAGGTGTTGTCACAGTTGTGGTCTTGATGACATTAACGTAATAATATAAAGTGTTAAGTTCAAACATCTCATGACCAGAGAATTTTCCAGCAGCGAAAATGAAAGAGATGTAATATTTTCCAACACCTCAAAGTGTTCCCTGTCTCCTCCACCAAACTAAAGTTAAAAAGATGAATGTTCATAGAAGATGTTATTAAAGTCTGAGCTGCCAGGAGGGAATTAATGTCTCTTCTGAAAATGCACCTCTGCATGCTCTTGTATAGCTTGCTTCATTTTCATTAAAGCTGTACTATGATTATTTAAGACTGCACAAAGTAAAACACAATCATAATAGATTGTATTTTAAAAAAATTAAAAAGGTAAAACTGTCACATCAATAGCTTTTCTAAAAACCTATAAGTGATGAAATCTAGGCATCATTAAAAGCCCTGGTGTATTCCTGTTCTGCTGTCAGTGATCAATGAGTGCTCGGGTATCATGAAGGGGGACAAACGCATCATTACCATTCCAGCCAGGCCTCTTATCCATCCCAGGAGAAAGGAAGCAAGCTTTTAATGTTCCACTTAATGCATAATGTAATTTTTTTCTTGTCAGTGCTAACTTTTTACCGGCTTCCAACTGCCTCTGGATAAAATCATGGTTTAAGAAGAAGAGCTTTTTATTATAGTGAAGTTCCAAATAACTGAAATTGCTTGATTGGTGTCAGACAGAGACATGGTAATAAAAAATATTGATAGCTTTTATTGGCGTTGGGAAGCTCAGTCCCTTACTTTACACTCTGTTGGCTTATCTGTTGGGCCAGAGCGTGAAGGGCTAAGGCCCACATGGGAGGGTTGGACGGGATGATGGGTAAATAAAACTCTATTGGGCAGTCTCACTTGAAGCTCAGATCCTCTACCAGACGCCTGAGAGCTTCTGGGTTCTTCTCTGTGTTCTGGTAGTTCCCAGAAAAGCGCTCTCCTGGGAAGGGATCTCTGAGGCTGTTACTGGGATCTGTTGGAGCCGTTCTTCTGGTTTGGAATGGTAAATAGTAAATGGCCTGTATTAGACATAGCACCTTCTAGAGTCCTGGAACCTCCCCAAGGCGCTTAACAACAGAATCAGTCATTCACCCATTCACACGCTGATGAGGATGAGCTACGATGTAGCCACAGCTGCCCTGAGGCGCACTGACAGAGGCGAGGCTGCCGAGCACTAACGCCACCAGTCCATCTGACCCCCACCAGCAGGAAAGGTGGATTAAGTGACTTGCCCAAAGACACAATGACAGTGACAGACTGAGCGGGGCTTGAACTTGCAATCTTCTGATTACGGGGCGAGCATGTAAGTCCTGTGCCACCGTCGCCCGTCGTCGTTTGAGGATCACGGCTCTTGAGTGGGCGCATGTAGCGCAGGACATTATCATGATTATTTGTTTAATTCAGCTCCTGCCCACTCTCACTAACTTTCGGACCATTACTGCCCGCTCCCACAGTCCATTTCTGTTGGTTCTACTGTCATGTTCTGCGGGTGGAGATGGCAGACCATGTGTGGTGGTGGGTTTCAGGAGGCAGAAGAGCAGGCAAACGGATGAAAAAATAAAAATATGTTTAATTGTAGAACGGGAGCGACAGGACAAACGAACATGCACAAAACGACAATGATCCGACAAAGACAGCAACAAGGAGGGCGGTATAAATACACAAGGGAATCAGGAACACATGGGCAGAGTAATGAGGGACAGGTGAGAACAATAAGGTTAATCAAGGGCAGGAGAGACACAGTCAGGGAGGCCGGGGCGGATCATGACATCTACAGGGTCCCCGCCAAAACCCACCTTCACCCACTGACCCTACTGATAAAACAAGATGTTTGCCGAGTGTTTTATTTCAGAAGAATATGCTTTTCCATTTGTTGGATTTCCCAAAAAATTCTTTAGATTTATCATACCCAGTTTTAACTTTATTACCAGTCTCACTTGTACTCTCCATTTCATGGACAGTCTTATGACTCGCATGACTTTTAAGCCACCTGCTCCCACCCACAGCAGTCATACACCTGCTGACACCCATGAGATTTGTTTAGGATTCTGTAGATCTTGTGACACCAAAGTCCCTATGCAAGGCTGTCACTAACCTCAGTTGTATTCTCATCCTACTGACAATATTAAAACTTGGGACCTATTTTTAGTGCCCTTCTCCCACCTGCAGCAGCCCTACTATCGCCTGCTTCCTCAAAATTGATGTTGGGTCCTGCAGGATGGGACCCCAGTCCCAATGCTGGGCTCTACTCTGAAGACCAACACCACTGAGGCCTTGAGCATCTAAAACGTCTCTTCCATTTGCAGCCCTTTCAAGTTTCTCATGTTTTTCTTCCTAATGTTACTGTATAGTGATCTGCAACCTCTTCCTGACTCTGTTTTATGTCAACCACCATAATGACCGGTTGGTAATCCATCACCTGTTTGTTAATGCAAATCTGGAGGTCCAACAGTATCAATAGTTCCCACCATTGGTGGAGCCCCAGTTTCTTTTTCAAACGTCTTGTCCATACTCCACACAGATGTTCATGCACTCTTTTCTAGCCACTTAGTTATGGTGGTCCATGTAATATTTGTAAGCCTTCAAAATACATCCTGCCATCATGTGCTGGCTTGTCTCAGAGGGATCTTTGCACAGTCTGCACCTTAGGTCCTGTCTGGTGTGGTTGACCCTGGCCCCGTAATGCTCTCATGCTAAAGACATATTCTTGTGCTGCCATGATTAATAAACTTCTAGTCTTGCATTTTCTAAAAAAATGTTACGTTTTGTAGACATCAGCCACTTCCTCAATCTGCCTGTGCAAGGCATGATATTTCCATGATGGTTCCTCCTGCTCCTCCTTTTGGGTTTTAACCACTTTGAAACATTCACTGAGCATCTCCCTGATGCACTTCTCCATCACTGACCATAGACTTCTACCTCCAACCTGGGAGCTCCTGGCAAAAACCCGGGTGTGGGAGGAGTTTGGTGAGACCATGGAGCAAGACTTGCATATGGCTTCGAGGAGATTCTGGTACACCATCTGGCGCCTCGGGGGGTGGGGGTGGTGGTGGTGGGGTGGGGGGTGGGGGGGGGGAGCAGTACGCTACCAACACTATTTATAGTGGGGACGGTGTGCTGCTGACCTCTACTCAGGATGTTGTGGATCGGTGGACAGAATACTTCGAAAACCTCCTCAATTCCACGGACACGTCTTCCAGTGAGGAAGTAGAGTCTGGGGACTTTGAGTTGGGCTCTCAAATCTCTGGTGCTGAGGTCACTGAGGTGGTTAAAAAGCTCCTCTGTGGCAAGGCCCCAGGGGTGGATGAGATCTGCCCGGAGTTCCTTAAGGTTCTGGATGTTGTGGGGCTGTGTTGGCTGACGCGGCTCTGCAATATCGCGTGGACATTGGGGGCAGTCCCAGTGGACTGGCAGACCGGGGTGGTAGTTCCCTTATTTAAAAAGGGGGACCGCAGGGTGTGTTCCAACTACAGGGGGATCACACTCCTGAGCCTTCCTGTTAAGGTCTATTCAGGGGTTCTGGAGAGGAGGGTCAGTCGGATTGTTGAACCTCAGATTCAATCAGGAGGAGCAATGTGGTTTTCGTCCTGGCCGTGGAACACTGGACCAGCTCTATACCCTTAGGGGGATCCTGGAGGGTGCGTGGGAATTTGCCCAACCAGTCTACATGTGTTTTGTGGATTTGGAGAAGGTGTTTGACCGCGTCCCTCGGGGCACCCTGTTGGGGGTACTCCGGGAGTATGGGGTACCAGGCCCTCTGATATGGGCTGTTAGGTCCCTGTATGACCGGTGTCAGAGCTTGGTCCACATTGCCGGCAGTAAGTCGGGCTCGTTCCCAGTGAGAGTTGGACTTTGCCAATGCTGCCCTTTGTCACCGATTCTGTTCATAACCTTTCTGGGCAGGATTTCTAGGCGCAGCCAAGGTGTGGAGGGCATCTGTTTTGGTGGCCTGAGGATCAGGTCTCTGCTTTTTGCAGATGATGTGGTCCTGTTGACTTCATCAGAACGTGATCTTCACCTTTCACCTCTAAATCTGAGACCAAGGTCTTGATTCGAAAAAGGGTAGAATGCCTTCTTCGGGTCAGGGATGAGGTCCTGCCCCAAGTGGAGGAGTTTAAGTATCTCGGGGTCTTGTTCACGAGTGAGGGGAAACTGGAGCATGAGATCGATAGGCGGATTGGTGCTGCATCTGCAGTGATGCGGGCGTTGTACCGGTCTGTCGTGGTGAAGAGAGAGCTGAGTCAGAAGGCAAAGCTCTCAATTTACCAGTTGATCTACGTTCCTACCCTCACCTATGGTCATGAGCTTTGGGTAGTGGCCGAGAAAGAACGAGATCGTGGATACAAGTAGCCGAAATGAGTTTTCTCTGCAGAGTGGCTGAGCTCTCCCTTAGAGATAGGGTGAGAAGCTCTGTCATCCGGGAGGGGCTCGGAGTAGACCCACTGCTCCTCCACATCGAGAGAAGCCAGTTGAGGTGGCTCGGGCATCTGGTCAGGATGCCTCTTGGATGCCTCCCTGTTGAGGTTTTCCTGGCACGTCCAACCGGGAGGAGGCCTAAAGGTAGACCGAGGACACGTTGGAGCGACTATGTCTGTCACCTGGCCAGGGAACGCCATGGGATTTCTCCGGAGGAGCTGGCCCAAGTAGCTGGGGAGAGGGAAGTCCTGGCCTCTCGACTACTGCCCCCGCGACCTGACTCCGGATATGCGGGTGAAAATGGATGGATGGATGGAGGGATGGATATATATATATATATATATATATATACATATATATATATATATATATATATATGTATATATATATATATATATATATATATATATATATATACACACACACACACACACGCACACACACATACACATACACACACACACACACACACACAGTACAGACCAAAAGTTTGGACACACCTGTCTCTTCAAATATGTATTCTTTATTTTCATGACCATTTACATCGGGAGACTCTCACTGAAGGCATCAAAACTATGAATGAACATACGTGGAGTTGTGTACTTAACCAAAAAAGGTAAAATTACTGAAAACATGTTTTATATTCTATATTTTTCTAAAAAGACACCCTTTGCTTTGACTTCTGCTTTTCACACTCTTGGCATTCTCTTGATGAGCTTCAAGAGGTAGTCTTTCAAGACTATTGGAAAACAACTTCAGCTGACTACCTCAACTCGCCTCAGATCAATTTTGATCCAATACGACCCGAGCATAATGAAATTCCATTCCGATTGAGAGAGGTGGTCCAATCATCATTTCGACTGACGTCCATGTACACACTCATTCAGATTCTTGGAGTGAAATAATGCCCACTGCGCATGTGTGCAACTTTGGCGTGACGTCTTTCCGCCTTTGCTGATGCTCAGGACAAGTCGAAAACATGGTGTGAGGTAAACAGAAGTTATTCTGCTCTCCTCTCCTGTGGTGGAGGAGCAGTGGTGTTACATACTGCTGAGCCTGGACCTTAGTAAATGTGATCAGTAAAAACAAAAGCTTACAGGTAAAAATGCAAAGAAGGTCCATAACGAGGACAAAAATGTAAGCCCACTGACAAAGCTAGAGAGTAAGAAAATAAAATGCGAGCAAAAAGACGTGCAGACAAAATGGTGTTTGTTTACAATTTTTTTCTGGGAAAGACAACTCTGCGCATGCTCAACCTATTTAGGTGTATGTAAACGTAGCTAATGAGTCACAATCAATCTGACGCGAGATGTCCAAATTTCAGGAAATAAGACTCCAAATCCTGCTGTGTTCAGCCCTCCTCTGATCTAATATTCTGCTAATTCCTAAAACAAGGGCATCCGAACTTTTTTTCCTGGCTTGTGGAGATTTCTAGGCATTCATTTCTACTAGAGACCACTGCAAAAATGTCCCACAATTTTCATTGAAAAGTTAAAAAAAATTTAAAAACTTTATTAAAATTACCCTTTTAATGGTAAATCTGCTAAACTGTTTATCCCGAATATTTTTTGTTGACTTAGCCAAATGAATAGAAAAAACAATATTTTTTTTTTTTTACAAATTTCTACTAGCTAATGCCCTAAGATATTATTTAAATGTTCTTTATTATCATTTTGCTCTGAGTCCTGCTCCTTTGTCACTTGTGAAAAAAGTCTCTCAAAGAAAAATTAAACTTTTTATAGTATAAATAACCCAGCAGTTGAGTTACAATTGCCCAGGGGTTTGGTTACTGTAATCTGATCTAGTGACCCAGCATAGTAACCCAGTAGCTGGGTGGAATTAAACTACCCAACAAAAGTTAAAATAACCCAATGACAGTACCCAACAGCTTCAACCCTGTGTTTGGGTTGAGAAAACATCCCAATGTCTTTTAGTGTGAACCAAAATGTCTGGTAAAATGGTCCATCCCTTGAGTTAAAAGACAACTTTTTACATCTAAATAATTCAAAGAATAGTTTAGAGGCTGAAAAAAATTACATACAGGCTCTAGGATTGGACTGAAATTTAGTCACCAAAGAGCCAATGTTAGGAACAACATTTGATGGAGAAAGAAGTTGTCAAACAGAAAGATGGTTTCTGACTTAAAAAAAAACAATCTTAAAACAGGAGCAGAAACTATAGGAGATGTGAGTTTATGAAGAAAGAATCTCATATACTTTGCAGATTTTACTTCATCTTTGTGATGAACCTCAGGGTTCTAAGTTCTTATGGTTTTATAATCCAGCAGTAATTAATAAAATTGACAAAAGAATAAAATGTCTCATAATGTGAAAGCGAGAAAACCAGAAGAGTAAATCATGCGTGAAAGACTGTCCATGACCAGCATTGTTACACCTTTTTTTTTTACTGATTTAAGTTGGAGGTTTTATTGAGCTTTCAACTATCAAAATAAAAAAAGTCCTTGATGTGTTAAATTTACTTTGTAGTACACCCCCTGGCAATTCTGTCTGAGCAGGTATGGGAGTGCTTCTAAAGTCCTTAGTTAGTATTTATTTGTGGGCCCTTGATGGCAAAACACAAAGAGCCGAGAACTGAGCTTGAAAATGTAAGGTTAGAGGAAGTCCTAGCAAAGCTTTGTTCCACAGTGTGAAGCCCTCGAGGGCAGAAAATACAAAGAGAGAGAGAAAGATGTTGAGTGTCAGAAAAGGGACTGGACAGGCATCAGACAGCAGGGGAATGTGTAAAGCTTACTAATCTCATAGAATTCAGAGTGGAAATAAAACACAAAGGAAAAGTCATCCAGTGTAAGTTCACTTCAGAGAGATTCATCTAGAAAGATAAACAAAGAAAATGAAGAAAAATAAGCATTTTTCTCTCTCAACAGTGAAGAAAACATATATATATATATATATATATATTTTTTTTTTACAATGTGTGAGGACCAGTAAATCAAGCAGTTGGTTAGGCAATCGATTAATCAATCAACTATCATTCAATCAATTCGTCAAGTCAGTGTGTGTGAGTGTGTACTGGTCTACACATCAAAGTGAGGACTAAAACAAGTTTTTCACCTGCAAACTGAGGACATTAGTTAGCCTGGCAAGCCATCCTATATATGTGCAAGGGAAGAATTTGGTCTAGTTCACTAAGGCTAGATTTTAGTACCAAAGTGAGGACATTTTGCTGGTATTTTAATTTTAGAGGTAGGATGTGAATGAAGTTTTAGTTAAGGTTAGGGTTAGGAGCAGATTGGTTATGGTTAGAGTTAGGGCTATGCACACTCCAATCACTAAAATGAACAGAAGTCAATGACGGTCCTCACAACGAATACTAGACTAGTGTGTGTGTGTGTGTGTGTGTGTGTGTGTGTGTGTGTGTGTGTGTGTGTGTGTGTGTGTGTGTGTGTGTGTGTGTGTGTGTGTGTGTGTGTGTGAATAACAAACTGTAGTGTAAAACATTCTGATGTCATCTGACATATAGAAGCACTATACAATTGCAGGTCATTTACTATATTTATATTGTCATGATCGTGAATGCTGTTGATGTTTTGGGAGTAAAAAGTAAAATAATTAAAAATATATATAATAATAATAATAATAATAATAATAATAATAAGTAAAATAATTAAAAATATATAATAATAATAATGATAATAATAATAATAATAATAATAATAATAGAGAAGATATTAACTTTATTTGGTTTACTCATCGACATATACATATATGGACAATGAGTTTCCACAGACTCCAATAACACATTTTTGAAGATAAATGGGAGGTGGCCACCACCGCCATTTTGACCGTGTCACAGGTTCCGTCAAGCCCAGACAATTCCACAAAAGGGAAGAGAGGTGGAGCTGAGGGTGGGGCTGTAAGGCTGAGATCAACTGACGACACCCGGTCGAATTAGCTACAAGCTAACCTGAAGCTAACCCAAAGCTAACGCGGAGGTGGGGGCTAAGCTAATGGAGGTAGCAACCTAGCTACAACCGGAGTTAACTGTGCACAACACCAGAGCTTCTGAGTCAGAGATACCCCGGGCTGACCGCTGGGTAAAACCTGGTGGAACACAGAGGTCTCCAGAGAGCTCCACAAGCCGGCAGCCGCACAGCAGACAAGTGCCGCTGCGATCTGAGATGAGCTGAGCTGGTGAGAACTGGGTGGAAAGGTTTCCATCCCAGAGCTCCACAAGCCATCAGCCCGCGCAAGCAGCCAGGAGCCGCGATCAGACAGAGATGAGCCGAGCTGCGGGGAGGGGAGAACCGGGTGGAAAACAGGTCTCCTGAGAGCTCCACAAGCCGATAATCGGAATCCAGCTCCACCAACATGTTATATTTCAACCCATTTTCTAAAGTGCAGCATTATGTTAAACGCACTGGGTTTTACCCTATTACATTTAAATTTCATGGTTAAACAGTACATGTTAAAATCTAAGCTCAGCTCGGCAGTGACCTAAAATACATAAATATAATTTTACTTACAGAAAAAAATGAAGTGGAGACTCCTTGGACGCTCTATTAGTGCAATTAATGCCACAGCAAGTCATTTTGTCCAACAATTGCACAAATAATATCCAAAAAAGAACGCACAAACGGCACAACATATGGTCTAAGTTGAGAGACTGAAAATGACAGAACAGTTTTCAGGCGAGGCCGAGGCTCAGACTGAGGCCTTTCCCCGGAGCTAGCTCTGCAGTCACGTGGGTCTGATGCTCATTAATTATACAGAATTTTAGGCTTTTAATACACTTAAACAGAAGAGTGAGAAAAAAATTCACCCCCCTCAGAGTTGTCATGAGTGTAAACTAGATCATTTAAACCAAAAACATGTTTTGTTACCAGGCTGTAAACATATTTATTTCTGCTGTGAAATTGGTATTTTTAACATGGGAGTCTTTTTTTTCAAAACTTTATTGAACAAGGTGAAAGTATACAATCAAATTGCATACAAAATTGAACAAAGAAGATGAAACATATGCCAGGGGGTGTACTACAGAAATGTTACCTTTTAACATGGGAGTCAATGAGGATTTGCTCGCTTCTGACACCAGCCCCCAGCGGATGAGGGTGGGATTGCAATTTATTTCATTTCCGCGTTGGAGTGCCGCATTGTGGGGGCTTGGGTTTACTACTGCTAATAGTTTGGTTCGATGGGAACAATCAAGACGAAAGTAATTGAAATTTTCAGTTTCCCACGGTACATGAACGTCACATGACTGCCCTCACCCTTACGTGAAGCGCGCATCGCTATTTGAATGAACGGACCAATGAGCGGACTTGCTAGTCGGAAGTTACAGTCATTCCGTCATTTTTATCCAATCAATGCACAGCTCTGTTGTTTGCTCTCCTTTTTGAATTGAGCTCTAACAGCAGACTGACATCCACCCAGTCCTACTCCGAAGTGGTTCGCCGTCAACAATCTAAGGATTGCGGTTGTAATTCGCACAATGAATTGATACGTGACATATTTCATTTTATCGGAGTAATGTCGCGGCCTCATGACAGTTTCTGGACGAAAGAAGTTTTTTTTAGAACCTTTTAAAACTTTGTAGCCCTACAGCTAGCTAAGCTAGCTAGCAAGTTCTTTAAAGTTAACTGGTTTTGCAGCCAGTTAGCCACAACTAGGTTTTTATTTCCTGTTTTATTTAGGGAATCGACACAACAATTGAATTGGTAAGTGTAGCACTTTTCTAAGCAACGACATTTCACAGCGATGCCTAAATGGCGTTCAAAAAGAGTTTTTTTGAAAGGAGCTAACGTCAACTGGATGTTAATCATTGTTAGTGTGTCCCATTTAGTTTATCCGAAAATTACAGTAGTTTTGTGTTATTTTGTAATAGATCTCTGGCGCTAGAAGGATAACAGTTAATATAGTTTTATGAAATAATTTAGCTAAAGAATAGTCGTTTCACCTGCGCAGGTCATCAAGCTCGATCTTAAATAGTCACTTTCTTGTGGCCATGTAGAAGCTGATATGTAACGTAGCTTTATTTTCCTCAAGATATATTTGGTTTAATGATCACACTGCTTCATCTTCAGCCAAACCTAGACTGTGGTGCACTTGACATCCAAATATTCTTTATTAGTCACGAAGGGAGACTGGATGGCCACAGCTTCTATAAACCAAACGTCGTTTGAGGTATTTTTTGTTCCTGTGTTGATTTTCTCCTGTTTGATGTTTGAAAGCAGTCAGTTGGAGCTTCCTGGGGTTGCTGCCATGGCCGACAGCAGTATAGTGACTTTGGGGACGGCTCGAAGTTTGCTTGTGGATTCTTCAGTCTATGATTCCAGGATTACTGAAACGACTAAAGACCATCATGCATTATTAAATACGACTTGTGAGGATGGGGAAGGTGAGTCTGCAGTGTAGATAGTTTTTGATCTTCCCTTGTTGACGGATAATCTAAAACAAACTCGGTTAAACATCTGTACCAGTGTGGTGTTTTACACTTGATGTGTAACAATCAAGTGTGTATTTCAGGTTCTGTAATCAGCATGTATTATTAGGAGTCATGAGTAACAAAACCACAAATGGAAATCCCCCAAAACGCCATTAGATTGCATCCACATTTGTCGGAGTGCCATTCAGCTGTTACGTATTCAGATCTCCCTGTTTTCTACATTATAATGAGCCACTAACAAAGCAGCTGCTGAAATTTGCCTGTTTGCACCGTTGCTAGACGCCATCTTTGACTCTAGCTAAAAATTCACAGCATCGTGCAGAACAGTTGTCATTTCTGCCTTTTTTTTCTGATTATTTTGAGTTGGCTAGTCCCGCCTCTCATGGTGCTTTCTGCCTTTGAGTATCCAGACTCATCCTCTGTGTAGAATAGACAGAGGGTGAGTCTGGCAGGCCAGGCTAGTGCCAACCTGAGGTGCCTGTTAGAACCAAATGTAAACAAAGAAACAGAAAGGCTTTCATCTCAGGAAAGAGACAAAATCATCGCACTGGATACCCATCTTTGTTCAGAGGAATGATGAGAAATGTCTGTAGTACAATTACATTTGTGTATGTAAATTTCAATATACACCCATCAACCACTTTAACACAATTTGCCAACATGCTTTCATGTTGGTGACACCAGATTCTGACCCGACCACCTGAATGTTGTAGCTGAAATCCAGACTCATCAGACCAGGAAACATTTTCCAGTCTCTTCTGGTCCAGTTCTGGTGATCCTGTGTGAGTTGTAGCCTCAGCTTCCTGTTCTTAGCTGACAGGAGAGACCCCCTGGCGTGGTCTTCTGCTGCTGGAGTCCATCTGCTTCAAGCTTCAACATGTTGTGGTTCAGAGGTGCTGTTCTGTCGACCCTCCATTTTCTCTCAAAGCTCCTGGAGACGGTTGTGTATTCACAGCTGGTAGTGGTGCAACGGATCAAAAAGCTCAGGGTTCGGATCGTATCACAGTTGTGAGTCACTCATTGGATCATTTTTTCAGATCAGCAGAAAGAAAATAAAATAAAAAGACAAATAGCTTTGCTCTCTTTATTTTGTAGAACACTTAGTGCAACATTTTTTTGCTCAACGCTCTTTATATACAAACAGCATTTAGCTCAAGACTCATTTAACACGGTCATGTTTTTAGTGATTTAGAGATTTCTCAAACTTTAAGTCCTACTAGTGCAGTTTTTAATGTGGATATCTTTAATTAGTATTGCTATGGTAACAACATAGCCGTTGATGTCTTCATTTACAAATTTGGCTAATAAGAATACAATTAGGATTAGGATAAATAACATTTTTGCTATACAAAATATCAATTACAGAGAGGTCCAATTGTCGATTAAATGTTCAAACAGCTTGGCAGATGTAAGCTCACTCTCTGCATGTTCTGCTTTCTGAAGCGCTGTTCATTATTATTGTCTCCTTTTTTTACATATTTGTCCACCAATATTTACAGTTCCATTAAGTTTATGGAATAATTGTCCCAGGCATTTTGCATGCACCAACCCCCTGCTTTCACAGCAATTGGAGGTGTGTGTTTGGTGTGTGTCTTCATTTCTGCCGTTTGTATCATCGCTGTATTTTACAGGGAAGCCAAAATTCTCCCATACATGCGACTTAAACGGTTTTTCAAGTCCTCCGCTAGCCACCACCACCGTTGTGCTTTTCTCCTTTGGATAGAACAGGTGATGCCTCGGCCCTTCATGTGACCGATCCACGGACCGCATGCGTGCCAAACCGTAGGAAGGGCTCAGTGCGGATCACAGATCAATGATGATCTGTTGCACCCCTAACAGCTGGTAGCTTTTCTGAACACACATGAGTTATAGAAGACGTTCTAGTTAGGGTTCAGGACTGGTCACAGCACTGAGACCATGCTTTTAATGGTCCTCAATGATACTTGGCTGGTGACATGGGTGATGCTGTAGTTTTGCTGTTATTGGATCTATCTGCAGCTTTTGACATGGTCAATTGTGACATACGTCTGGTCTTACTGCAGCACTGGGTGTTGATCTCTGGGCTGACCCTCCAATGACTCGCTCCTACCTTCGGGGCAGGAGCTTCTGTTTAAGGATGGCTGAAGCCTCTCATGTCCTTGGCTGAGATTCCGCTTGAGTGTGCCACAGGGCTCTGTCCTTGGTCCCCTTCTGTTTGTGGTATATCTTGTACCCCTGGGGCTTCTCCTTTGTCGGCATGGTGGGAAATTCCATCTTTATGCCAAACTGTTGCCAGATCCATCTTTTAATCCGGCAGGGGGCTGGTGGAGCTGTCTCTCCACTTCTGGACTGTTTAAAAGATGTTAGATCCTGGGTGGCTTCTCACTTTTTACTCCTGTCCTGAATGACACAAAAACTCAAGTCATGATTTTCAGCCCCAGTAGATTAGATGGCTCTGGCTCTGATGTGGACTTTGGCCCTGTGCACCATTTGAAAAGAAAGTTGTCAGCAATCTGGAGATAAAAATCAACTCTGCCCACAAGTTCGAGACACAAATAATATGGTTGTGCGGCCCTGTCTTTTAATCTGAGACACTTGTCTAGGGCACACCTGGAGTCTGTTGTTCATGCATTCGTCCTATCCCAACTGGACTACTCGATGCCTTGTATGCCAGTCTGATTCAGGGCGCGGTTGGAAGGCTGCAGCTTGTCCAGAACTCGGCTGCAAAATTTCTGACAGGCACACTAGGAACATCTCACTGGCGGGCCTCACACTGGCTCCCGGTGCAGAACAGAGCCACATTTGAGATCCTCCTAATTGTGTACACGGTTCTTCAAGGTGCAGCTCTTCCTATCTGAGCATTACTGCACAGACTTGTCCCATCTTGGTCTCTTTCCTCAGCTGAGCAGGAGCTGCAGGTGGTCCCCCCGCTCCAAATACAGATCCAGGGGGATCAAACGCTCTGGAACAAATGACCTTTGAGTGTTAGGCAGGTGCCATCGCTTCTGGTTTTTAAGTCTTACTTGAAGACTCATTTTGACGTGATGGTGTTTCAGAAGTAGGAATCACAACTTTGCCTCTATCTTTTATTGTTTTTTTTAAATTGTTTTTCATCTCATTTAACCTGTTATTAATGATTGTTCATTCAACTTTCTCTTAATGTTTTCTGATTTTTATTTATCTTCCTTTTAAAATCTCTGGAGGTTTCTTCCTGTTAAATGGGAGTTTTCCTCTCCACTGTCGCTGCATGCTTGCTTAGTATGAGGATTGCTGTGTGGTCACTGGCACTTGTCAGTGGCTTGATGCAATTTGCTGGGTTCCTTATATAGGACACATTATTTCTGATTGGCTTAATGAACTGTGAATTGGAATGTTTATTATGTGAGGTGCCTTGAGACGACTCTTGTCGTGATTTGGCGCTTTATAAATAAACTTGAATTGAATTGAATTGAAAATCCACGACACTACACTTGTTCATCTCATGTGTTTTGTGGTTGTGTTGAGCGTCTTGGCCTGCTGATAAGGTTGTGGAAGGTGCTTTATAAATGAATTAACTGAACTGACCTTGGTAGAAACCAGTGGTTTTGTTGAGCTACTGATACTTTCTGTATCAACTCCAACCTCTCTTCCTATTCTCTACGGACATTTGACCTCAACAAGTCATTTTCATGCTCACAACTGCTTCTCACTGAATATTTTCTCCTTTTGGACCATTGTCTGCGAACCCTAAACATGACAGTGGGCGGAAATCCAAGTAGATCAACAGTTTCTGAAATACTCAGACCAGCCCATCTGTTACCAACAACCACGCCATTTCCAAAGTCCCTTAAATCTTTTTTCTCCATTCTGATGCTCGCTTTGATGCTCAGCAATTCATCTTCATCAAATCTAGATGACTGAATGTTGCCATGGGATTAGATGGTTAGCTGTTTGTGTTGACAAGCAATGTAACCTAACACAGTGGCTGATGGGTGTGTACAGGGTATCCGCGGGTCCTTAAAAAGTCTTAAATTTGCTTTTCCAAATTTAAGGCCTTAAAAATCCTTAAAAATGACAAATAATCCTTAAATAGTTTCCAAAGGTCTTAAATTACCAAAGACCCAATAAACTAGATTAGTTTATTTCTATGACTTTTTCGTGAATTTCTAGTTAGTGTTCAGCATTTTTTGTGTACGATGTTGGCGTAAGCGGAACCGTACACATTCAGCTGGTTGTGAAAGGGGGCTATTTTTAGATGAGCATGCTAGTGGGAGTTTGCGCCATGGGGAAGTGCAACATTAATGGTAACTGGATGGCTAATCCCACGTTCACGACGTGGTTAGCACCGGTTCCAGGCAATAGCTGGAAATTATAGCTTAAATTTTATTATAAAAATAGCTTAAATTTGGTCAAAGTGGCCTTAAAAAGGTCTTAAAAAGTCTTAAATTTGGCTCCCTTAAACCTGCAGATACCCTGTGTGTATAAACTATATTGAAAGGCTCTTGAAACCTTTAACCACATGCACAGATGTCTTGGGCACCCTTAGTTTAAACTGCTAATCAGTAGAAATCAGGCAGTGGATGTCCTTTTGATTGACCTTTTGGCTTTTTTAGAAATCCGAGATATGAAAATGTTTCTTCTGTTCCAGTTTTGGTTTTGTTTACACTTCCTCTGCTCTTGTTTACTTTTTTCAGATATGCTGCCAAAAGTGGAGACTCGTGTTGTTCTGGTTGGAGAAGCAGGCAGAAATGGAGCACTGGTCAAAGCTCTGCAGGTAAAAAATACAACTAACTTAAAGTAACTGCAGGTTACATTAAAAGTTACATGAAATAAATGCGTGATGACGTGAGGAAAATTAAACTTAACTGAAGTTTATGTGATTAGTCTTTTTCCTGACTGGATAAAAGGAAATAACTTTTGAATCTTGTGTGACAAAAACACATAGAAGAAAAACGTCTTCAGGAGTAAGAATAAATGTTGTTTACATACAAATATTTAGGACAGACAAACTGTACTTTTTATACTTCTTGTTTTGTGTTTAGTGTTTTCTTTGCTGCTTGCTACCACAACTCAATAGTTCACGTAGCTCACACCTTCCCTTATTTCTTGTTTGTTCAGATTTCCAGTCGGTCGAGTATTAATAATAGTCTAATATTATTCTAATACTAAAGTCTTTCAGCATCTTTTGTAATGTTCCAGGAGTTCTGACGTCTGGATTAACATCGCGGGTCCTTAAAAAGTCTTAAAAAGTCTTAAATTTGCTTTTCCAAATTTAAGGCCTTAAAAATCCTTAAAAATGACAAATATACAGTTTCCAAAGGTCTTAAAATACCAAAGACCCAATAAACAAGATTATTTTATTTCTATAAAATTTTTGTGAATTTCTAGTTGGCGTTCAGCATTTTTTGTGTACGATGTTGGCGTAAGCGGAACCGTACACGTTCAGTTGGTTGTGAAAGGGGGATATTTTTACATGAGCACATTAGCTGGTTAAGCTAGTGGGAGTTTGCGCCATGGGGAAGTGCAAGTTTAATGGTAACTGGATGGCTAATCCCAAGTTCGTGACGTGGTTAGCACCGGTTCCAGGCAACAGCTGGAAATTGTAGCTTCAATTTAATTTTTAAAAATAGCTTAAATTTGGTCAAAGTGGCCTTAAAAAGGTCTTAAAAAGTCTTAAATTTGGCTCCTTTAAACCTGCAGATACCCTGATTAAACATGCTCCCACCATTTGACCAATCATAGTTGTTTTACTTCTCTTAAGGAGGGATTTAAAGAGTTTAAGGCGTTTAGCCCATGTCACTAAGCGAGATTCATTTCCACCGTAGTTTCATGGCTGGTTCGTTGAGCCAGCGGTTAAATAACATCTCGTGTTATTCCAAACCTTTTGGAGCTTGTTTGTACCCTTTATGCACAAACCTAGAAACTTTTAATTTGAACATGTTTCATTATTTACTGTTTAGAGGTGTGGAACAGTAATATATATAATATATTTTATTTCCGATTATAATCTGTCACTCTGAGTTTTTCATGCAGGCTGAACACGGAAATAGTCTTCTACACCTACCTGCATCAGCTTCTGATAGAAAATAGATGGTGAAACTCTAGGATATGAAAATCCTGATAGATCTGTGTCGCACTGAATTAGCATTCCATGGACCCACCCATCTTGACTCATGACGGGGAAGGCTGTTGTTGGTTTAAGCCTGATTCATGCTTCTCCGTCAGCTCCGCAAGGGACAGACACGCACGGATTGACGGAAGCGTTTTCAATTCAATTCAAGTTTATTTATATAGCGCCAAATCACGACAAGAGTCGTCTCAAGGCACTTCACATAATAAAAATTCTAATTCAGGTCAGTTCATTAAGCCAATCAGAAATAATGTTTCCTATATAAAGAACCCAGCAAACTGCATCAAGTCACTGACTAGTGTCAGTGACTTAATAGCAATCCTCATACTAAGCAAGCATAAAACGACAGTGGAGAGGAAAACTCCCTTTTAACAGGAAGAAACCTCCAGAGAATCCTGGCTCAGTATAAGCAGCCATCCTCCACGACTCACTGGGGATCGAGAAGACAGAGCAGGCACACACACACACACACACACACACACACACACGCTCTCATACTTCTCCGTCTCCTGGGGAGTGTTGCAAAGCAATTCCCCGCCAGGACAACAGAGGGCGTAGCGCTGTTCTGTGGTATCCTGTCATGTATCCGGTCCAAGATAGTGTGTTTATATTGTGTTTTCTGTGTATATAAGAGACTTTTTAACACGGACAAATTTGTCTCTCATCCTCCTCCACCTCTTCATGCGCTCGCCGCCTCTAAACCCACGTTTCCTGTCATTTCCGTCCACAAATAAAACGCTTGCTAAGCATCTTTTCACTCCTCCAGTTACGGGGGAATTAAACGTTCATGTTTTTAGAGTTTTTTTGCGAGGTATTCTTCAAGCTGCTCCGTGTCTGCCGCTAGTTATCCTCGGCTGTCTTTGTGTTTTTGAGGGCGCAATGGCCGCGGTGTAGACAACAGCGGCGTCCTGACCAATCACAAGCTTGCGTTCTCCGTCTCGACTGACGGATGTTTAGAAAAGAGAGCTCGACTCCGCCCGTCCTTGCGGAGCTCTACGGCAGGCCCGCGAGGACGTTGCGTGTCTCCGCACTGACGCAGACGGAGAAGCATGAATCAGGCTTTAGCGTCCAGGAAACCGCAGAGAACATCTCGGCTATTAGAAGCTAACCATTAGCAATTGCAACTCCACCACATGGCAGGCAGAAGCTCCACCAGACTTGTGATATTTTGGACATAAAACATCCACGATGCTGTTATCCAATCTGTAGCAAGATGTCCAAATATCAGGAAATAAGACTCCAAACCCTGCTGTGTTCGACCGCTCTCTGCTCCAGCTGACTTCTCCAGGCATTTCTGGGGTCGCACACACTCAAGCCATGCATTCCTACTAGAGACCACCACAGATGTATTGTTAAAACGAGTGTTCCACGCCTTTAAATCAATTCATTTTCTCTTTGCTTTACAGTTGGAGTTAGCTGCTACACCAGGAGGACCAGCTAAAATAGTTTCTTTTTAGAGGACAGTGCATTTTTTTCCAGCGTTTGTCCTTTTCCTGTTCAGGGCTTTGAGCTTCATATTAATTTTTAACTAGAAGTTCTGCTTTTCACTCCACCCCCTCAGGAGTGTGATATTTGCTAGAAGCCTCTGTCTTTAGACATTATCAGGACCAAACCCCACACCATCATCTCCATACTTGTTTGCTCTTTCCTTCATTTGAGCCCTCACATCTCCACTCACACGACAGTAATGTGAACATCTTTGTCCATTGCTTTCTTTCACTTATTTATTTCAATTTTATTTATTTATTTTTTTCCCTTTTAACCTTCAGATCTTCTCCTCTTTTCTCATAGTCTCCATTTTTTTCCCCAAATGCCAGTGTTTGATGTCCATTCCCTGCTGGTTGGTTTTTACAGGCCGTCAGAGTAATGGAGGTACCCGTGGTAAAGATAAGAGAAGGCGAGGCTGGTGCCGAGGAGAAAATGATGATAAAATCTATAGTCAATATGGTACAGTAAAGTGTCTGCCTCTCAGTGTGACTGTCTGACACCTGATGGGGACTTGGAAGTTCTGCATGAACCTTAATTCTCACCAAGTGCTCATTCAATCTCTGCATGATTAATTCACTGATGCTGAACAGATTTCTGGGTGAATATCTTGACAGACGTTTTGCGGTGGCTGGTGTCTGGGTTGTGGACTGAGGGTTTTGCACTTGAACATCAAAGGGAGTTTTTAGACTCTTGGAGTAGAGCGAAACCCTGACTAACATGACTGACAGGTCTGAATGCTTGGTCCTGCCAATAAACTCAAGTCAAAATAACGTGTCTAACTCGACCAGACTGAACTAGGGCTGGGCGATATGGCAAAAATAGAATATCACGATTTTTCCAATATTTTATCACGATTTCGATTTTATCACGATTTTTTATCCATGAATAGCATAACTTCAATTGCGCATTAAAGAAGAGAAACATTGAATAAATAAACATTTATTCATATTAGGGATAATCAGCACAGTGCTAACACACTTATATTTTAAACTCACACCAGAGATGATAAAAGCCCCGAGAGAAACAATTACAAAAATCAGTTTTTCTCGTTTTTCAAGTAACTTAACATAAATTAAAATCGTAAACATATTTAAAGTGCAAACATGTCAATTGCAAACGTATTGTGCAAACATTAACTTGTTCAAAATACTATGTAGCTCCCAGTTGCTCATGTAGTGGATAGTTAAGCTCAAATACGGCTCTGATGTGTGGCTGGACCAGAGATCGCTTGTGGTAGCAAAAAACTGCGCATTCTGAATATTTTCTGCAACTCTCACTTTGCATTCAGCGTACATGCATGGAATGGCGGTGTTCGAAAAATACTTGCGGCTGGAAAACTCGTAGCGCGGATCCAATGTTTTTATCATGTTCTTAAATCCCGCTCCTACTGTTCGCACGGGACACAAATCTTTAACCAAGTGGTACGTCACTGCATCTGTCCCGCTGTTCCATCGTCTGCTGTCTCTGTCGTAGGGAGTGAGTTTTGTGTTTCTGTTAGCTTTAGCTGCCAGCTGGCTCTCATTGTATTGTTTGGGATGGCTTCTTTTCAAGTGATTAAACGAGTTTGTGGTGTTGCCATCACTTGCCTTGACGCTCTCCTTGTAAATGACGTTTCGCTGCTCTTTGTCATCTGGTGAAAAACCAAACCAGTTCCGTATAATGGACGAGGCGTTCCTCTTCGGAACGAAAACCTCGCTGTCGCTGCAGCCGCGGCCGAAGCCATGTTTGTTCACACACAGGTGAAAACAAGCGGGGCACTAATATATTACTATGACTCACTCTGATTGGTTAAGGGTCAAACAAAGGCGTGTCATTCGCCTGAGGTAAGTTCCCTTTTCATTCAGAGGCAGAAATTCAACAGCAGAGCTGTGAATCGTGATAAAACGGTCTCTCAAAAATGACAGACGGTCAGATGTGTAGATCGTAAAACGGTCTAAAATCGTCATATCGCCCAGCCCTAGACTGAACTGCTTCTGCATCACAAATGACACGTCAGTACAAAATTACATTTAATTAGGACCAACAGTCCTATTAGTATTTGTTCGTACTAGCAAGTCACCTCTATGTAAGCAGATGCCCAACGCTATTGGCTAATGCTGAACTGTTTGCTTGAGACTCTCTGGGACTGGGTGTGGGCTTAATAAAACATTCAGATGTATTATATCACAGAACGGGGTAAGACTATAACTTTTAAGGATTTCTAAAAGAAATCCTATGTAATTCCTGAAAAACAGGAAACTTCTTGATTGCTGCTATCAAGTAATTTAGTTCAATTTAACTTTACGATTGTCCAAAATGCATACAAACAATATGGTCAAATCTAAGTGGAAAGATTTGGTATTTTAATAGAAAACTCTGAAACCCTGAGTTGTCATATCACACAAACGCACACATGTGATATAATTTATTAAACCATATAAGTCATGTTAGTCTGGGTTCAATTTAAACCATTTAAAGAAAATGTATTTTTTTGGCATTTGACAATTTTAATTGTCCGCCCAAAGGAGAAAAGAGACTTTCCTCTTATGTCAAACTCTTAAAAAATAGATGAAATTGCTTCTGAACTCCTAATATTCAGAGCTGAAAATCTTTCAGCCTTTGAATTTTTGAGACTTGTTGACGTAAAACAAGATTTTAACAGAAAAACAGAACAATATTGTTTAGATTTGTTCTTCTTTTTGTTTGTTTTCCCTATGCAGAGGAAACAAGCTTACAATAAATTAAGTATGCAAAGCTAATTATTTCTGCTAATTAATTAACTCTCAGAAGGCCAACAATCACAAAGCTAACAAGCTTCCTGCTACTAGTTATTTGCTTACGTACAAATGTCACATTTACTTGTCGTCGTTGTGCTTATTCATCTCCGCTTGTTACGTTTCCTCCTCTCCAGGACATCAACAGCCCATTCTTAGTGACTGAGAACGTCCAGGAGTTTGGAGATGGCGATAACACGGAGTTTGAGACCGTGTTTGTCCTCACAGACTTTAACTCCCCCGACTACAGCTACCTCTACAAACGCGATAACCGAATCATCGGCCCCCCCGTTGTTCTGCACTGTGCAGCCAAAGATGAGGTCGGGCCTTTTTTAAATAAAACATTTCATTCTTGCAGGTTCTTTCTGTTTTGCATGTTTATTGTAACATTTCAAATGATGTTTTCACACAGCATTTTCATCTGACATAACTTGCATGTTCATTTGTATTCAGGGTATCCGCGGGTCCTTAAAAAGTCTTAAATTTGCTTTTCCAAATTTAAGGCCTTAAAAATCCTTAAAAATGACAAATATACAGTTTCCAAAGGTCTTAAATTACCAAAGACCCAATAAACAAGATTCTTTTATTTTTGTCAAATTTTTGTGAATTTCTAGTTAGTGCTCAGCATTTTTGTGTGTACGATGTTGCCGTAAGCGGAACCGTACACGTTCAGTTGGTTGTGAAAGGGGGCTATTTTTAGATGAGCACATTAGCTGGTTAAGCTAGTGGGAGCTTGCGCCATGGGGAAGTGCAAGTTTAATGGTAACTGGATGGCTAATCCCACGTTCGCAACATGGTTAGCACCGGTTCCAGGCAATAGCTGGAAATTATAGCTTAAATTTAATTTTAAAAATAGCTTAAATTTGGTCAAAGTGGCCTTAAAAAAGGTCTTAAAAAGTCTTAAATTTGGCTCCCTTAAACCTGCAGATACCCTGTGTATAATTTCAGACCTAAAGTTATGTTTTTAACGCCCTGATTTTGTTGCAGCCTCTACATTTTTCCTGCCGTCCCCTGTACTGCACGACCATGCTCAGTCTGTCTCTGTGTTTCACGGGCTTCAGGAACAAGGAAATGATGGTGAGGCTGATGGGACATTTTACACCTGCTCATTTGGTCATTTACGTTAGCATGGCAAACGCCACACTCTGGCCATTCTTTGTGGGAGTACATGGTATGTGGTAGTCATGCTGCCATCCAATCAGCAGCCACACCATTCTCCGTTATGGAAGGTGATAAATGACCTCTACATTTGGAGGCTGATCTTGATGTTTGTTATGTGCTTGTTTTGCCAGAAAACTTTGGTGAATCTGGTTCATCACATGGGCGGAACCATCCGGAAAGATTTTAGCTCCAAGGTTACTCATCTCATTGCTAACTCAACTAACGGGGAGAAATACAGGGTTGGTACATCTTTACTATTAAAGGGATGATTTCTATGTATTTATTTACATTTTGACAGATTGTGACATCACTTCTGATTTCCATTAGGCAGGTATATCTAATGTAAACTTGAAAATACCCCAAACAGCAATGTTTCTCCTATTTTATCAGCCAGACAGCCTGATTTATTTTTTAGATCATTCAGGTTTGCTGTAGCGTTTCAGGTGCATTTGGAGGTGAGTCTTAATAATAAGGTTGGACTTTGTAAAATCTCAGTAAGCCATCAAGACTAGAGTGCTAGAAACTAAAACTGAGATTGATTAAAAGTTAGGAAACTAAGGGGGGAGGGGGGGTTACAAACTCGACAAACAAAAAAGCAGGCAGGAAACACAATCGTTTTAGGTACAGCCGCAATCTTAGTTTTTATCTTCCCAGAGTTTTTGTTTGACCTCAGTGACTTCTAGGGATGGGTACCGAATTCGGTACTTTTTAAGGTACCGACCGGATTCCATAGTACCAACCGAGCACCGATTCATGTAATTTCAAACGGTGCCTCATTTCGGTACCCGCCCTTCATAACGAGAATTTGCCAAGACAGCTGCGCATGCGCAAGAGCGTTACGTCGTCGCTCGCTGCGAGCGAGTTGTAAACAGAGCAGCATGGTAGAAAGAACGCACGCTAAAGCTTGGGTCCACTTCACTAAATGTGATGGGTAACTGGGTGATGATGAAACCAGCGACAACGATCTAAGTGAGACATCCTCATCTTAATCTGCTCCGGTAGGTAAATAAAATGTTTAAGATAACGTTAGCTTGATATGTTAGCTTCCGTTTCACTAATGGTGCGTTCGCTTTCTCCTCGGAACTCCGAATTTCCGACTAGAAGAACATGAACGCGCTCTAAAGTTTGGCTTCACTTTACTAAATGTGACGGGTGATTGGGTGAAGACGAAACCAGCGACAACGATCTAAGTGTGAGGCATCATCGTTTTAATCTGCTCCAGCAGCTAAATAAACTGTTTAAGATAACGTTAGCTTGATATCTTAGCTTCTATTGCCACCATTGTTATCAGCTAATGGTGCGTTCGCTTTCTCCTCGGAAATTCTAACTTCCCAGTAGGAAAAATCAAATGAAAAAGGACGGCAAACGGAATGAAGATACACAGTAAATTTAGTTCACAGTAAAGATGTTTGCTTCAGTTTAATTATCAGCTTATAAAACTACAAGGACGATGTTAAAATACAAACAGTTGAATGTTATTTTTCGTGATATTTATCAAATATGGTTATATATTGAGAAAAATATATATTTAATTATAAAAGAGAGTTAAAATAATAAACACTCAACGGTACCAATTTTCGATACTTTTAAGTATCGGTGTCGATTCCTAGGTACCGGGAATTAGTACCGAATCGATTCAAATGTCAAAGGTACCCATCCCTAGTGACTTCCATGTTTTAATAAACATGTTGCCTTTCGCCTAAAGTCTGTGCTGCTGTCTGAGTGTGACTGTTTATGTCTCAGTAGGGTTGAGAAGTTTGAAATATCATCATTATAGATGGATGGATGACTAGACAAAGTCATTCCTTCAGCTTACCTCTGAACAAGTTCTTCATGCTGTATTGGTCACTTTTCCCTCTATCTCTCTCTTTCTTTCTCTTCCACTATTATCCCTCTTTCTTTGTTTTTATTAATTTTTGTATTATTTGTTCTGTTTGTTTCTCCTGCTGGCTCCTTTGTTTTGTTTTGTTTATGTCTTGCAGTAAGGAGGTAGCATTTAGTGTGATACAGTGAAGGCTGTTTTACATTTAAAAGTGTGAGGCTGGGTTATTAATAAAAGAGAAAAAAGGTAATTTAATCCTCCAAAAACACACATCAGGCTTTGATTGTGGTGGTACGGTTGGGTCTAATGGAAGCACAACCTAAAGGTGGTTGGGTTTAACATGTACTAAAGTCAACTTCGTCCTTTCCTTCACCTCCCAGGTAGCGGCGTGTATGGGGACTCCCATCCTGAGTTCATCTTGGATTCAGAAGGCGTGGGAGAGAAGGGATGATGTGTAAGTTTATAAACTCGTGCAGCTAAAATGTTTCAGTTTGTAAACTCTCGGTAGGATTTCTTCACCTAAATTAAATCAGATGAGACAAAACAGCTGAAGCAAATTGATTTAAATAGGCAGGTATTTTCCAGCATAGAAACAACAATGCATACATGTCAGTAGTGTAAGATCATCTGCTTCTGTCCTGTTACAAGAGTAGTTCTGCACAATCGACTCCACTTTGCCTGGCTGCACTGAGGATTGTCAACGATCAAATGCTGTGGGTCAGATTTAGAGATGCCACCGATTGTGCAAGTTCTCTCACTTAAAATGATGACAGAGGTCAGTAATTTACATCATAGGTACACTTCAACTGTGAGAGACAGAATATGAAAAAAAAATCCATGAATTCACATGGCAGGATTTTTAAAGAATTTATTTGTAAATCAGGGTGGAAAATAAGTATTTGGTCACTTCAAACAAGGAAAATCTCTGGCTCTCACAGACCTGTAACGTCTTCTTTAAGAAGCTTTTCTGTCCTCCACTCGTTACGTGTATTAATGGCACCTGTTTGAACTCATTATCTGAATAAAAGACACCTGTCCACAGCCTCAAACAGTCAGACTCCAAACTCCACTATGGCCAAGACCAAAGAGCTTTCGAAGGACACCAGGAAAAGAATTGTAGACCTGCAGCAGACTGGAAAGAGTGAATCTACAATAGGCAAGCAGTTTGGTGTGAAAAAATCAACTGTGGGAGCAATTATCAGAAAATGGAAGACATACAAGACCACTGATAATCTCCCTCGATCTGGGGCTCCACGCAAGATCTCATCCCGTGGGGTCAAAATGATCATGAGAACGGTGAGCAATAATCCCAGAACCACACGGGGGGACCTGGCGAATGACCTGCAGAGAGCTGGGACCACAGTAACAAAGGTCACCATCAGTAACACACTACAACGGCAGGGAATCAAATCCTGCAGTGCCAGACGTGTTCTGCTGCTGAAGCCTGTGCATGTCCAGGCCCGTCTGAAGTTTGCCAGAGAGCACATGGATGATACAGCAGAGGATTGCGAGAATGTCATGTGGTCAGATGAAACCAAAGTAGAACTTTTTGGTATAAACTCAACTCGTCGTGTTTAGAGGAAGAAGAATACTGAGTTGCATCCCAAGAACACCATACCTACTGTGAAGCATGGGGGTGGGAACATCATGCTTTGGGCCTGTTTTTCTGCTAAGGGGACTGGACGACTGATCTTTGTTAAGGACAGAATGAATGGGGCCATGTATCGTGAGATTCTGAGCCAAAACCTCCTTCCATCATTGAGAGCTTTGAAGATGAAACGTGGCTGGGTCTTCCAACATGACAATGATCCCAAACACACCGCCCGGGCAACAAAGGAGTGGCTCCGTAAGAAGCATTTGAAAGTCCTGGAGTGGCCTAGCCAGTCTCCAGACCTCAACCCCATAGAAAATCTGTGGAGGGAGTTGAAAGTCCGTGTTGCTCGGCGACAGCCCCAAAACATCACTGCTCTCGAGAAGATCTGCATGGAGGAATGGGCCAAAATACCAGCTACTGTGTGTGCAAACCTGGTAAAGACCTATAGTAATCGTTTGACCTCTGTTATTGCCAACAAAGGTTATGTTACAAAGTATTGAGTTGAATTTTTGTTATTGACCAAATACTTATTTTCCACCCTGATTTACAAATAAATTCTTTAAAAATCCTGCCATGTGAATTCATGGATTTCTTTTCACATTCTGTCTCTCACAGTTGAAGTGTACCTATGATGTAAATTACTGACCTCTGTCATCATTTTAAGTGGGAGAACTTGCACAATCGGTGGCTGAATAAATACTTTTTTTTGCCCCTCTGTAAGGTGTAGAATGTGTGGATATTGGCCCATAAAAATCGGCAGTACTTATTGGCCATTGGCAGTAAGACAATGGTGTGTTCATGTTTCTTTCGTCCAACTGTTTTAAAGGGAATTTCATGCAAACGATGAGGAGTTCCGGCTGGAGTTCAAAGTTCCTCCGTTCCAAGACTGCATTCTTAGTTTCCTGGGGTTCTCGGAGGAAGAAAAGGCCAACATGGAGGAGAGGACTCTTAAACATGGTTTGTGGTTCAGCTGCAGGTTTTGGTTAAGAATCCTACTGAATAAAGTTAACATCGTTAATCTTCAACAAGCCTCTTTGTTCATTATAAATGAAATGTTAGTAATGGTCAGAAATATTTACTTAGAAGTTATGCTAAGAAAAAAATGTCAGTGTGTTGTTGTTTATTTCTACATTTGGCTGAGTTTCAACAGCTGCTTCATCGGTTTTATCTTTGCGTGAAAGGCGGCTGGTACCTGGAGGTTGGAGACGAGAGGTGCACTCACCTGGTGGTGGAAGAAAACTCGGTGAAGGAGCTGCCAGTATCGCCTTCAAAGAAACTGTTTGTGGTCAAACAGGAGGTCAGCCCTTTATTCATGTCCTAATATCAAACACTGCACAGTTCAGTAAAATTTCAAAAGATTTACATATCAGCGTTTAAAGTGGTGTCTCTAAGCTAATGAACATGTGACCCATTCATAACTCTTGTGTGTTATTTAGAATAAAGCAGCCTGGATCTGCTGGTTGCTGTTTTTACTCTGCCTGCTTGTTGTAGTTAGCAGAAATATGTGTCTCTGTTGTGTGGCAGTGGTTCTGGGGAAGCATTCAGATGGATGCTCGGGCCGGAGAGTCCATGTACCTTTATGAAAAGGTGAGCGCATAATTCACGATTATCTGTGCCTTTTAAAGGGCTGAGTTACCACAGATGCAGTGGTATTAGAAGTGTGCATAAACAGAGATGCCTGTTTAAGGATTCATACAGTGATTGTCTAACTGCACTAGGGATGGGTACCTTTGACATTTGAATCGATCCGGTACTAATTCCCGGTACCTACGAATCACCGGTACTTAACGGTACCAATTTTCGATACTTTTGAGTGTTTATTATTTTAATTCTCTTTTATAATTAAATATATATTTTTCTCAATATATAACAATATTTGATAAATATCACGATAAATAACATACAACTGTTTGTATTTTAACATCGTCCTTGTAGTTTTATAAGCTGATAATTAAACTGAAGCAAACATCTTTACTGTGAACTAAATTTACTGTGTATCTTCATTCCTTTTGCCGTCTTTTTTCATTTGATTTTTCCTATTGGGAAGTTAGAATTTCCGAGGAGAAAGTGAACGCACCATTAGCTGATAACAATGGTGGCAATGGAAGCTAACAACATATCAAGCTAACGTTATCTTAAACAGTTTATTTAGCTGCTGGAGCAGATTAAAACGATGATGCCTCACACTTAGATCGTTGTCGCTGGTTTCATCTTCACCCAATCACCCGTCGCATTTAGTAAAGTGAAGCCAAACTTTAGAGCGCGTTCATGTTCTTCTAGTCGGAAATTCGGAGTTCCGAGGAGAAAGCGAACGCACCATTAGCGAAACGGAAGCTAATATATCAAGCTAATTATATTTACCTACCGGAGCAGATTAAGATGAGGATGTCTCACTTAGATCGTTGTTGCTGGTTTCATCATCACCCAGTTACCCATCACATTTAGTGAAGTGGACCCAAGCTTTAGCGTGCGTTCTTTCTACCATGCTGCTCTGTTTACAACTGGCTCGCAGCGAGCGACGACAAAACGCTCCTGCGCATGCGCAGCTGTCTAGGCAAGTTCTCGTTATGTAGGACGGGTACCGAGGCACCGTTTGAAATGACGTGAATCGGTGCTCGGTGGGTACTATGGAATTCGGTCGGTACCTTAAAAAGTACCGAATTCGGTACTCATCCCTAAACTGCACCAATAAACTGTTGGTCATGTGTAATGTATTATACGTTTGTATCTATGCACCCCAGAATGACAGCCCAGCCATGAAGAAGGCCGTGTCCCTCCTCTCCCTCACCACCCCAAACAGCAACCGGAAGCGCCGGCGTTGGCGGGACACGCTGGCTCAGCTCGCCAAGGAGACGGACATCTCCCCTTTCCCTCCACCGCGCAAAAGACCGTCAGCAGAGCACTCCTTATCCGCTGGCTCGCTGCTCGACATCTCCAACACCCCCGAGACATGCAAAGCGTTATCGGGTAATGTCAGGATAGGTCCTCGTCGACTCATCAGTCTTGCGGGTTTTTGGTTGCTACGCAAGACAGAAAAATGCAGTTCTTCTGACGCCCGAGTGTTTGTGTGATGGCTGATTGTTTCTTCATCATAAGAGAATCGTACTCACAACCTTTCATTCCAGAAGACAGAGTAGGAGACGGTACTGCTGCCAGGGACAGTGCTGTGACCAGGAATAGGATGAGAAGGAAAGCCAAAGAAAGGAGATCTAGGACTGATAGGGAGGAAAGGAAGAAAAGGTCCCACCTGAGAAAAAAATCCTGTCGGCGATCAACCGAAGAGCAACATGAAAATGCTTCTCCAGGTTAGGTTGAATTGAAGGGTTCAGTCCCTGTGGATTAACACAACCATGAGCTATGTGACAGTATGGAGATGTAATCCACCCTAATCTCTCGATTTGTTTGTTGACACAATCTTATCAGCAGCGATGCCATTTCCTTCATGTCTTGGTCAACAGTGAGTACGTTTACATGCAGCCAATACCCAGGTTATGATCGGGTTAAGGTCGGTATTCGGGTTTCTGAGTTGATCAGAATAACCCGTTTACAAGCATAAATAGAAAGAGTTATCCCTAACTTGCATAACCCGATTTAAAGAGCAAGTCACCCCCAAATCAACTTTTTTTTGCTGATAAACTAAATAAACAAGTGTCTAATCGTGCTGCAGACATGTGTCGTCAATAATTTGGTACTTCAGTGCATCTTAGTTAAAATTTAAATATTCTGCCTAAAACTGTCAGTGTTGTGCCGTTGTCAGGTAAAAACTCTGCACTGCATTAGAATTTAAATCTGCCACCGCTATTGGCTAAGAGGTATGCTATGATGTAAACTGGTACATTATGATGTCACAATGCTGTCGTGAGCCTGAGTGTGTGTGTATTTGTTAGCGGCTCTGCCCTCTCGGTCTGCCAGGCAACAGCATTTGTTGCATTTTTCAAACATGAAGTGGGAGTGGAGTTAGACTCTGGTAGGGGGTGACTTGCTCTTTAAATGCGGACGTTGGGGTAGCGTCAGGACGTGTGGACTACGTCCAGACACAATATGCGTCATTTCCGGTTCTTCTTGTTCCGGTATCCGTGAAAACAACAACATGTTTCCCAGTTCGGAAGAGATAGCGACCGCGTTTGTTTGCGCTTTAGTTTCCTCGTCACTCCGAAAGTGTGGTGCTGTGCCGCGACTCGCCATGTTGCTCCCAACTTGTTGTTTACTTCCAGTGTTCTGGCGCATACAAGAAGTCTCGCTACTCAAAAGACCAAAATTCCTTGTGACCAGAGCATGCGCAGAACACACGCTTTGATGGGGATATCCCGATATGCGTTTACACGACCAAACATTCGGGTTAGAAAAGGGTTACCCCAGGTGTAGTAACCGGGTTTTTAAAAACCCGGTTATGAGCATATCCGGGTTTTTGGCGGTGTTTACATGGACCTGCGGAACCGGGTTATTGTGAATATTCGGGTTTTAAAAGGGTTACTGGCTGCATGTAAACGCACTCATCGTAAACAAACATTTAAAGAGCAAGTCACCCCTTACAAGAAGCGTACTTCACTCCCACTTCATGTTTGAATAATGCAACAAATGCTGTTGCCTAGCAGACCGAGAGGGTGGAGCCACTAACAAATACACACACTCATGACATTGTGACATCATAATGTACCAGTTTACATCATAGCATACCCCTTAGCCAATAGCGGTGGCAGATTTAAATTCAAATGCAGTGAAGAGTTTTTACCTGACAACGGCACAACACTGCCAGTTTTAGGCAGAAATTTTTAATTTTAGCTAAAATGCACTAAAGTGCTAAACTATTGACTACACGTGTCTGCAGCACGATTAGACACGCATTTATATAGTTTATCAGAAAAAAATAGTTGATTTGGGGGTGACTTGCTCTTTAACTCCTACACCTGTCGATGCTTCACTAAACAGTCGTCTCTACATGACTAAAGTTTAATGTCACCTTTCAGTAATAGTACCCACACTAGCGTGTCTTGTCACAAATGTAATGTCATTTCCTACATGTAGAGATCCCTTTAGCATTATAAATCACACATTGCTGTTACCTCTGAATTCAGAAGTAGGATTTTCAAGCCTACTATGTCAGGAAATGGCAACAACAAGGTTTCCCAAGGTTGGATAAACTCGTTAAACCAAGTTTAGCTCACAATCTAACCTACCCAGGAAACAAAACCGGCTTACTCTTAGTAGATTTAATTATAAAGTCCTTCATGCATTCCAGGTTCAGTGTTCTGTTGCTAACAGAGTGCAGCATTCCTCATTCTCTTTAGCTTAGATTTTGGGTTGCCCTACTCTTGCCACTCGTCATACAAACATGTATACCGTTGTATCGTTCAAAATGTTGCCAGTTACCCTGAAAGTAAGATGAACCAATAAGATTAAAGCCGACCAGAAAAAGGCGGAATTAAAGGGAGAGTCCGCTTCTAGAAGGATGAACTTGTAATGCTAGAAGCAACACAGCAGACATGTTTCTCAGGTGTTGGATTTGAAGAATGATAAAAGACTAAGAATAACAGTGGAAGCTATCGTAGACCCTTTTACTGTTTGTAAACAATATGACGTCAGCGAGAATGCGCGCGCAGCTCGGCAACAGAGAATGGCGTTGTGTCAGGCTTTATCAAGCTACGCTGCGGGGTTATCACCGGCAAATCTTGAATGTTATATTATTAAACTCACTTTAACGAATGGCAACAGACTCCCGGATCCCTGTGGCATTACGGAATGGGTGGAAGACGTAGGTGCGTGGCCCGATATACATACGTTTCTAGTGGAGAGGCCCAGTAAGTACACATGTGAGAAGCTACAGGCATACAAATCGTTAGATGCATACAAATATGTTGTCTGTGGCCACATACAGAAAGTAAAATATCACGACATAGACTCTGAGTTTTGCGTCTTGAAGGCAGAAGTCCTTCCTAGCCAAAGACAAGGACACAAGACTGCTATATACGAGGCTTGGGTCAGAGTAAACAAACCAGAGAACTGTGTACCTGCATGGCAGGGTGAGTATAGCATAGGTTTCTTTTTTTAGTGTGCTCAGAGTACAATCGTGTTAATTTTTAGAGAAATACAGTTTATACTAATATGCAGTGGGAAAATACAGATGAATTAGAATGAAATGTTAATTTCATTTGCAAACCAGCAAACGGAACTTACTTTAATTAATAGAACACACGTTAACCAGCTTTCTGGTGTAATCTTAGTACATAATTACCTTACCTGATATAAAATGGGCGCTACAAACTCGAGCATTTCGGATCGTGTTTTCAGTCGAGTTTTCATCAACCCTTTTGATGGCCTGCAGCCACAGACGCCTCCGATTTTGTTGAAATGGATGTGCTCCCTTCGGAATTCTGTAAAGTTTCAGTCCACTGCTTGAAGAGAAGCGATTCTGGCATCCATACACGCAACAACCCGACATTTTTATGTGCTCAGAACTTCAAAACAAAGGGTTTAAAACACTGTTTTAGTATCGAGTGTGAATGAGGAAGCCTTCACTCTCGTTGCCAGGCTGCGCGCGCAACTTTTGATGACGTAGGTAGTAAAAGGGTCTATAACTCGTTAGTCGTATGTTTTGAGAACATTGAATAGCCAAGATCTGACTTTTGTTTTATCTTAGTGGGCTTCCTCCTTTGAAACCAGAGTACTTGTCATGTTTGTAAAAACAAGGACAAATGATGATGCGAGGGTAATAAAGAATTGCTGAAACTGGAACATTAAAGCTAAATCTCCATTGGCTGGCCAGTTTCAAAGGTGGATATGGGTTGGTATAAATCTGTGAAACTTCAGTGTGATCCAGTGGAAACACTGACGGCTTCATGTAAATGCATTTAAAACAAGGTGTGCGTTTTTTTTTCTTCCTCGGCATCATCTTTAACAGAGTAATGTTTGTGTTGCATCTTGAATAAAACACGTGATAGGTTGACCCGACATCCCGCTGCTCTCCTTTACTTCATCTACAAACTTTGTCTTCCTTCAGAGAGTTCCAAGCCATCCAAGAGCTCAACTCCGGCTCTGTCCAAGCAGTCGGCCAGGTGGCAGGTCTCCAAGGAGCTCTACCAGACTGAAAGCAACTATGTAGACATTTTAAACACCATTCTACAGGTAGGCGTGGGTGTGCATGCGCTCACTGCATGCACTGCTCTAACACCTCAGCGTGTTGCCCCTGACAACAGTTTTCAGTTAGCCAGCGATCAACTAAAGGTGTGTGTGTGTGTGTGCATGCGTGTGTGTGTGTGTGTGTATGCGTGTGTGTTTGTGAGTGTGCATGAGTGTGTATATGTGTGTGTGCGTGCGTGTGTGTTTGTGAGTGTGCATGAGTGTGTGTGTGTGCATGCGTGTGTGTTTGTGAGTGTGCATGAGTGCATGTGTGTTTGTGAGTGTGTGTATGTGTGTGCGTGTGTGTGTGAGTGAGTGTGCATGTGTGAGTGTGCATGTGTGTGTGTGAGTGCATGTGTGTGTGAGTGTGCATGTGTGTGTGCGTGTGTGTGTGAGTGAGTGCATGTGTGTGTGAGTGTGCATGTGTGTTTGTGAGTGTGCATGTGTGTTTGTGAGTGTGTGTGAGTGTGCATGTGTGTTTGTGAGTGTGTGTGAGTGTGCATGTGTGTTTGTGAGTGTGTGTGAGTGTGCATGTGTGTGTGTGAGTGAGTGTACATGTGTGAGTGTGCATGTGTGTGTGTGAGTGCATGTGTGTGTGAGTGTGCATGTGTGTTTGTGAGTGTGTGTGAGTGTGCATGTGTGTGTGTGAGTGAGTGTGAGTGTGCATGTGTGTGTGTGAGTGTGTGTATTTGCTGTAACTTGACTCAGCCGTCAGCTGGAGTCAGACAGTCCAGCGGCGAAGCAACCAGGCTGGTTATTTTTTGACCTTCCTGTCAAATTTCTTTGTTTTTTGTGTCTTCTCTTGAATTTTTATCTCTATACTTTTACTGAAGTGAAGAAAAATCTGTTGAAACTGGGTTAGGGTTTTACGTTTCAAGTCTTTATAAAAAAAAATGAAGCTGATGGTGACGATAAATGTCCGTTTCATCAGTGGATTACTTCAGAAGTCACGGTGCATTTTATTTCCAGCTTTTCAAGCATCCACTGGAGAAAGAAGGCCAAGTAGGAGGACCCATCTTGGCTCAGGAGGAAATGAAAACCATTTTTGGCAGCATTCCAGAAATCTACGAAGTTCACACCAGAATAAAGGTAGTGTTTTAAATGAGGGTAATAGTGATGGGAACTCTGGCTCTTTCATCAGAACTGGCTCCTCACAGTTTTTGTTCCTTAAATGAATTTATCACCTGAGATTATACAAAATGGTGTAAACTGAATTACTTATTTACAATTTTCATTATAGCAAATGTTTGTTATTTAAATGACAATTTTAGTCAACATGAAGCAGAGGGCTACAAAAACACATTTTAAATAACAAAATCAAAGTCTGCATGTAAAATATTTATGAACTTTGAACCATTAGAACATGTTGGATATATTTACTTGTTACATTTTCCCCGCTCTGCTTTTGAATTGTCTCTGTAGTTAAAATGTGTCCAAATCTTGTGCCTGTCATGTTTTACTCATTGCCTCATCTTTCTGTAGCGCTGTTTGTTTTTCTTTTCTCCTCTTTTACAGATCTGTCCCCACCTATTTACAGGTCCCATCAGTTAATATAATAATTGTCTCCCAGGTTATTTTTGCGTACAGTGATCCCTCGTTTATCGCGGTAGATGCGTTCCAGACCTGGCCGCGATAGGTGAAAATCTGCGAAGTAGGGACGCCATATTTACAGTATTTATTTAACAGGTACGTATTCAGTATTCAGACTTTTAAAACCCTTTTTTTTATAGTTTTATTACAAAAAGTGCATTTTATGATGAAATTGATGAAAAAAAAACAGGAATTTCTTGATATTTCGCATAGAAAAATAACGCGAATCGGCAAATTTCCCTTGAATAAGGCTGCAAAGAAAAATCTGCGAATTCGTGATTTCGCGATAAACGAACCACGAAGTAGCGAGGGATCACTGTACCATCCCTTTCACTGCTTTCACAGCATCGGATGTGCACTGCACCCCACCCCCTCTCCCCCGATCTCAAGGCAGGCAGAGGTCTTCTGCGCATGTGCGCTGCACCACACGTGCACATTTTACCGTACTTTTTATTTTATTTTTTGCAGCTCCAGGGCCTGTGAGTATGGTCTGTCACTCACTTGACTTCACCAGGAAGGAGCTGGCTCCCATTAGTCACATGAACGAGCCAGCTCTGAGAGCCGTTTTGTTTGTGACCAACACATCACTAGAGAGTAAACATAGTTTTCAAAAATTGTTCTTGACTCTTTTTTTTTTTTTTTTTTTCCTTCTCCCCAGAATGACCTAGAAGAACTCCTCACAGACTGGTCAGAAAGCCAGAGCGTGGGAAACGTCATTCTCAAATATGTAAGTCAGATGTTTATACATCAGAGCAGGATGTTGCCGTGGGACGTATCCGAGGTTATTTTCAGACTGTCCCCTCATTCAGAGCTATGTGGCTCTATTTAAATGGGGTTGCCATGTTGTGGTGTTTTATAAACTTTACAATGCCCCAGAAATCCATCCTGTGATACAACGGAAGTATTGTACGTAGGGATGTGCCGATACTGATACTGGTATCGGTACCGGCACGATACGATACCAATAACAGTATCGGTATCGGTAAAAGTTAACCGATACCAGGAACCGATACCAATGCAGTTGCTTGAAAATGGCTTCACTGTAACTTGTCGTTTCTGTTCACCTAATATTTTAGTTTTGTGGTATATTGAGAAACGGCCATAGTAAATAAACATAAATAGATAGATAGATAATCTTTATTGACAGACTCTTAGGTCCAGATAAAATACATATAAAACAACAGATCAATTAAACAAAATAGATAAATAGAATAAAAAGATAACAGCATAAAATTGAATAAAAATCTAAATGTAATTAAAAGCTTTACTATAAACTGTTCCACACAAGGTTAACCACACAAACACTTCAACCAGTATTTCCTTATACTGGAGAAATAGCGACAACTGCTCACAGTAGGATCAGTGATTGCTAAAATTATACTGTTGGCAGAGCTATCCAGTCGGCCTATAAAAGTGAATATGAGTTTTCTTAAAAGAGCTTTAAAAGTACAAACACCTGCTGTTACAAACATCTGACTGGCACTGCCCCCTCTGGGTATTTTAAGTATGATCCTTAAGGCATCGTTGTATGCAACTTGCAGCTTGTTCATGCTGCTTTGATTGTAGGATGACCACAGATGGGCTGTGTAAAGCGGAGTACAATATGCTTTAAATAAAGCCACCTTAACTGGAGGTGAACAAAAACCAAACTTACGAGCTATAGTGTTAGCTTGTGCATACAGCTTACAGCACTGTCTGTGGATGTCAGCATCATCACGCATTTGATCAGTTATAAAGTGGCCAAGGTATTTCACCTTCTCACACACATTAAGATCACTATTAGACAGTTTGAACACAGGAAAGTTTAGCTTTTTATCCTGCTTGGTTCTACATATCAAGATGGCACTTTTAACAGCATTATACTGAATATCGTACTGCACACCATATTCAGAGCAGATATTCAGGAGCTGCTGTAAACCAGCACTACTTGGACTAAAGACCACCAGATCATCAGCATACATCAGATGGTTGATCAAAGTTGTACCCATCAAACATCCTGTGTTACAGGCTCTGAGCTGCACAGACAGATCGTCAACGTACAGATTAAATAAGATAGGAGACAGAATTCCACCCTGCCTAACACCATTACTAACGCCAAATGGTGCAGAGATGCTGGCACCCCATTTAACCTGTATCTTCTGATGAGCATACCAGTAAGACAGGATTCTCACAATAAACCCAGGGACCCCCCGTAGCTTTAACTTAATAAAAAGTTTTCTGTGGTTTACACGATCAAAAGCCTTAGAAGCATCAATAAAACACATAACGACAGAAGAATTTCTATTTCTGTACCAATTGACCATTTCTTTAAGTGCGTATATACACATGTCAGTACCATGTTTTGGCTTAAAGCCAAACTGATTATCCAAGGAACTGAGGTACACAGTGACTCTATCAAATATGATTCTTTCAAGAACTTTAGATAAAACACTGGCTAGTGCAATCGGCCTATAATTATCCATACTGGTCACCTTCCCAGATTTGTTCTTAATGACTGGAACAAGCAGAATTGCCATCATTGAGTCTGGTAGTATGCCATGAATCATGAACCCTGTAAAACAAAGAGCTAAAAGGGGAGCTAGTCTTTGGCTAGCATATTTCAAATGTTCTGCACTAATGTGATCCAGACCAGAAGCCTTATTATCAGCTAGTTTGTGAATAGCATCATGCACCTCATGGGTCGTTACACATATAGATTCATCATTAATTACAGAGCCATCCTCATGCTGATCACTTTTTAAACAATTAAACAATGCATAATAATGATGTCTCCATAATGCTGCAATATTATCTTCCCCAGAAACACCTTCAACAGCACCTGGTAGAGATGATTTGCAATTATTAACTGTTTTCACATCTTTCCAAAAACCTTTGACATCATGACTCATAAATTTCCTGGCCATTGAATCTGCCCTCATGATCTGCTCATTTTTTGATATAAAACGAACAGCATACTTATATCTGGCATTAGCACGTTTTTTCTGTTCAAATTCCACACCCTGCCTAGGTCTCCCAACCATATCCCAACATTTAAAAGCTACCCGTGCTTCATCCTGATACATGGCAACATGTTCTTTCCAGCCAGGCCTGATATGAGGTTTCTGCTTATTCTTACCTTTGACATGAAAAGGTCTACCACTTTCATACAAAGCGTCCACTATATCCTCATACATAGAGCATAGATCGCTTTTGTGTTTAAGAATCTTACAGTTGACATCTTCACACAGGATAGCCTCTTTAGCCACAGAGATATTGTTCAGTTATTGATCTGTATTATAACTATAACCCGATATGTCTTTGTCACTTAATGCTGCCCATTCTAATTTTATATTATCATAATTATTGACATAATTAACTCCCATTGTACTAGGCAGTTGTTCCACATTTATAGAGAAAGCAAGAGGTATATGGTCTGACACAGTTACCCCATATTTTATAGACATGCTATCCAAAGCTGCATGACCATCAGCTGTACTAATACAATGATCCAGCCATGATGTAGTATGCCAACTCTCACTAATATATGTGTAACTGTCTTTTGGCAACAGCACTTTGCTAGATAGAACAAGATCATTGTCTTCACACAACTGTATTAAGTGTTTAGCAAACTGAGATTTTTTATCTGAAAGATCAGCATTAAAGTCGCCCACAACATATATACTATAAGTACTGTGACTTTGAATAAATGCATTAATAAAAGCCAACCTACTAATATATTCCCCTTCATTTCCAGCAATTTCGTATGGAGTATAAATATTAAGGATAACAAAACTAATGTTATTCTGGATATATTGTATGCCAATACACCAATCTACATCCAGTCTAAGTGGCTTAATTACAGCATCAATTCTTTTGTTCCAAAGCACAGCCACTCCTCCTGATATTCTACCCCTGACTATAGCTGTGCTGAGATCAGTAGTTGATTCCCCCACTCCGAAAAATTTAGAGTTAAGGCAGTTAAGTTTGTCCAGATCTTGTTTAGGTAAAAAAGTCTCTTGCAAACACAATATTTCACATTCTTCAAGCAAGCTGTCCACAACAATACGTCGAGCTCTATCCCCTGCATCATGGCCCAGACGCAGGCCACGACAATTATAGGACAGCACCCGAAGAGACATGCTTATGCTGAGGTGCTTGGGCCAGGGGGAACATCCCCTGCTGGAGACACATTAGCAGAGCGGAGAGAGCGGGGGTTCCGTGGTTCATAATACCGTCTGACCAGAGCCCCTTCAGGCCAAAGCTCAGGGTTATACATTTCACCAATGTCATCACACTCAGCCGTAACCTTAAAGGAGCCAAATCTGCTCCGTAAATTAACAATTTTCAGACAGGTGACGTCTCTGTTAAGTTTCTCTTTAAGATACAATGAAAGCATTTCTGCATCAACTTCTGGGGCAAATTTAGTGGCGAACACAGTCACTACTTTTGTCTTTACAGTTTTTATAGTACTCACAGTTCCAGTGCCAATAATAGATCTGGCTCCACGCCTCTTGTTATGTCTAGTCGCGGAAGGAACATGCATCCCTGCAGCAACCTTCTCCGGCTTCTGACGAGGCCTGCCCTTCTTCACGACTGTACTCCACTGTGGGGAGCGTGTGAGAGGCTCCGGTTCCACCATATTCATTGTAAACGCAGAACCAGAGGCCGCTAACAAAGTCCGATCTTCACCACTCCGTGAAGTCACAGAGGCGCATGCCTCCACAGGGCCCATCCCAATCCTCTGGTCAGCCAAAACGCCAACTCCCTGCCTCTCGGCCAGGCCGCCATTACTCTCCAGCCACTCCTCTGAGTTATTACTCGGATGCAGAAAAGGACCCGTCCTTGGTCCCTGCCCTTTTAGAATAGCAGAACCAGCCAGGTCGCCTGACTGACGCTCCAGTGCGGCCACTCGCTGGTTAATTTCTCCAGCTTCAGCCCGAACTTGCTCACAGACATCTGCCTGAAGTTTGGCTACGTGTTTCAAAGCACTAACCTCCGTACACAATTGCTCCATTCGCCGCAGCAAACAGCATACATCCAGGCTGGAGAATGTAACAGGTGGTAAATCCTCCAAGTGATGGGATACAAATCTAGGGATATTTTCCCCACACTCATTCAGCACTTTAAGGCAGAGCTTGATATTATTGGCGTCTTTGTGCTGCCCTTTATATCCGACGCACCGCTGTGAAGTACTCGGGCAGAGCTCAAACAGAACTTTTTTTGAAGCTTCAATCCCCTCAGATTCAAATGTGTTCGTGGCCAACAACACAATTTCATCCTGGCTCAAGGTTTTAATTTTAACAGCAAGGAAATTAAGAAGTTCATCCTCCACAATCACCTTGCCATCTGTCGTCCTATACACCTCTGGTTTTAGTCGAGATAGTTTAGGAACTGGACCAGGAGCTGATGCCTCGCTGCCTGCTACGTCCGCCAAATAATTGTGTTCTCTTTATTATGGTGTGGTGAATGTTTTAAACAGCCTCTGGGAGACCAAATGCTTTCTTGGTGGACTGTACCACTGGTGTCTGATTGTTGTGATGACTTCATGTCTTCTCTCCTTCCTCAGTCCAAAGAGTTGCTGAAGGCCTACCCCCCATTTGTCAACTTCTTTGAAATGAGCAAGGAGACCATTGTTCGCTGTGAGAAGCAAAAGCCGCGCTTCCACGCATTCCTTAAGGTACGAGATTTCATAATAAACTATCATGCTTGTTTTGGCATCTTGACTTGTTTTTCATCTTCTGTAAAAATATACTTTATCCATTGAGGATTTTCAGTAAAAAAAAAAAAAAAAAGTTACTTCCATCCATCCATTTTCCTCCGCTTATGCGGGGTCAGGTCACGGGGGCAGCAGCCTAAGCAGAGAGACCCAGCCTTCCCTCTCTACCCAGGCCTCCAGTTCCCCAGAGAGTTCTGTTTTTGCCTTGGGGTCTTCTCCCAGCGGGATGAAAATATCCAGGCAACAAAAACTCAGCTGACTCCATTTAATGTGAAGGAGCAGTTGCTCTTCTGAGTTCCCAATAGATGACAGTGTTGGGGTTATTAGGAGCGAACAATTAGTAAGCTTCAACTTACTTTTGGATTCTTCAATAAATTCTGTAAATATGGGAATATTTACTGATTTATTAATTAATTAAGATATTCTTAGATATACGGGGCACCATTCCCCTTTTTCCGGGGAAAAATTGAATCCAAAACTCTTATCAGTCTTTCTTGAAGTTCGTAGAATCCTTGGAGCAGAGACTTCTCTTCGACACAACAAAGCTACTGGACACAAAAATCTGAATTTTATAACATTTAATTAACAATTTGTCAAATGAATAAACAGTGGAATAGATGAATAATAACCATGTGATATGATTGAAGATGGATGTGTTTGCATGTGATGGAGGATGTATGAATGGGGTCCTTTGTTCTCACAAAGGAGTAGTGTGTGTGTGTGTGTGTGTGTGTGTGTGTGTGTGTGTGTGTGTATGGATTCAAAATGGAGTCTTGAATACAAGATGGCTGACCCCTTTGTCTGGCTAAAGTGTGGGTGGCAACTTGCACTTTAACTTCCAAAGCACTTAGAATCAGTAGTAACTTAACCTTAAATCACTCAAAACATTTCAAAAGATCATGAAACAACACAAAAGATTAATCACGAATAATATCTTTTAGTTTAACCACGTGGCCAAGCAGAAAACATTTAAAGATACCAAACAATGATCAATAAGCAGTTTATTCTTTCAAAATGACCCGACTGACGTGTTTGGGACGAAAGAGGAAAGCACGAAGCTACTTTTAAGCAATAGACGCGGTTTATTGCTTATTCGAGACTATAGAGGAAACGGGAGAAGGAAAGAATGAGAGAAAGAGATGAGTTTCTGATCACCAGAACAGTGAAGCGTCCCTCACTGTTTTGATTTGACGGTTCTCCGTGTTTCTCCGCAGCTTTCGGCGTCGTCCGTCGGTTTGATGCTTTCTCCGTTGTTTGGCGTTCACGAGTGTTTCTCCACGGGCTGGACAGAGACAGCAAAGTTTCTTTCTGTGCTGAGTTATAACTTACAGCGTGCTTGATGGAGTTGTTGCTTTCCTCCGCAGTTCTGTGTCCTCAAACATCAGCTGGAGGGGAGCAGAAACGAGCAGATCTGATGGGCTTGCAGTTTAGTTTCCAGCAGTTCCGTGGGCTCAACTTGGCACTTAGAGCTTCCGCGTGCTCAAGGGAGTCGGAGCGTTGACAAGCGTGTCCTTACCGCCAGGTATCCTGGGCAAAAGAACGAGGATTCTTTGTCTCTGCTGAAGATTTATGGTCTTAGTTCGCGGGAAAAGCTCCACGGCTTCCCGCACATGCGCAGAACGTGTTTCTGGTACTAGGCGGTGACGTCATCACAATGCTTCCGTGTGCAAAGCATCATGGGAAATGAAGTTTCTTGGCGCTGATGTGATTATTTGCTTTTCAGAGCAATTTAAGCACAGTCATTTTGGAGAAAATCACTGCATAGTAATTTCCTCATGAGGTCAGACCCTCAACATTCCCCCTTTTGGTTTCGGGGATCGCGCCCAAAGCTCGATCGTCGGAAGCACAGATGGGTTTGTTCCTCATGAACGTAGGTCGACTTGATTGTCGGAAGCACAGGTGGGTTTGTCCCTTAGGACGTTGGTCTCCTTGGACGCCTTTGTCTTTGGTCTTTGTCTTGGATCCTGGCGCCTTTGGTCTTTGTCTTTGTCAGGCACAAAGAGGATAGGAAACGGGATAGTCCCCAACGCGCATAACGAGAAGAAGCCACTCACGCAGGTGGTACGCAATGATGATGTCGTCCATGCGAGAGGTAGTAGTGTAGAAGGAGGAAGGTCGGTGGGCGGTTAACTCCACGAGTGGACACAAAGGCATCTCACCGCCGGCCATACAGTTCAGTTTATGGAGCACGCGGTGATGTACGAGGTCCATAGTTCGCAAACGCGCATTGACCTATGTGGTCCCAAGATTCCCCCCTTTTTGGTCCAAAGGGTGGATCAGGACAGTCTTTGGGCTAAAACAAGGACCATAAAACTAAGAGGTACTACAATGTGCTGGTGCGTCAGACAGAGTCATTGACAGACTGAGCTGGGCCGGCACATAACCACTAGTTAATATGTGACCAAGTAAGAAACAAAAATACAGAAAACCCCAAAAAAAAAAAACATGTAACATATAACATCCAAGAAAATTCATAGCAACCTTGAGGTCTCATAAAATACATTCTTAGGTCATACATTCAGTGTGTAGCTTATAAAGAATGTGACATACTGCAACACTCAGATAAATATGTGAGGTAGACTAAAATGAGAACTACTCTTAGGTTTACAGAATAACAAAGAAAATGTTGCTCACCCCCTTTAGACAGGTGTGGTACATTCACGCTTGGAGTCTCCCAGAACGCAGTTACGAGGCACACCGTAGGTGAGCAAGTGCATCTTATCTTGGAGTTTCTTAACACGCTTGTAGGCGGAATAAGCAATCACGGCCGTGATGAGCCATTCCATTCCCAGGGCGACCAATGTGCAGATTAAAGTCGTATAATCTGTGTCAATGTAGCGTCTTGGGCGTCAAAGTAAGTTCACGCGGGTTTTGTGTGAACTTAGCAAATTTGGTTCCTTCAATCAGTAATTGTTGGTCAATTTCTAAATCGATGGTAAAGTTATAACCCTGGAAAGCGTCCATGATCTCAATCTCTGAGTCATGCTGTTCGAGGTTGAGGTGATGGAGTGCCAGGTTTCTAGTTCAAGGTGGAAATGCCTACCGTCCTTTCAAATACCCATGTTAGCATCGACTTAAACCTATAGATGTGAGGTGTCACAATCATGGGAACATAACAGGAAACCGAGTTCTAATTTTTCTGCATCACCATGAATGGGAATTGCACTGCCTAGGCTGTACGCTAGGTGGATTTATGAAAGGTGCACAGTAGAGGGGTAGCAGCTGTCAAGCTAACTTTGAGCAGGTCCAGTGGTACCAAGTACGGGGAAATACGACTTTCAACCAAGCTGTCCAGCGTGGAACTTACTTCCCTGAGCAGGTCCTGCATCAAATCTCTCACCACTCATGTGTACACAATATCCTGATGTATGGTTTCAGACAAAGTCTTGATTGCACGTAGAGATTCATTAATCAGAGCAGAATGTAGGTTGACAGTTACAAGAGTACCCTGTAAGGTTTTAGTAGGTAAATCCTGTTAGAGGTCTAGGAGGAGTTTCTCTTGGCTAGTGAAAGTGACGGCGGGGGGGGAGCCTGGTTCTTTGTCGGTTAGTACATGTTAGTGGGTTAAACGTGCACTTCCCCCCTTTTCCATTTCCATACATAGAACTATGTAGAGACTACGTCTACCTCCTGCGGGGAGTCTGGTCTCTGTACCCGCGGGGATGGTTTGACGTAGGGTTTGATTTGGTTCGCATGCACCCATTTGTAGACAGGCTCCTGTCTTGCTTTGGTGATGCGTAACCTGTATGCAACTGGAGAGAGTTTTGCCACGATCTCAAATGGTCCTGACCAGCAGGGCAGGAACTTCTTAGCTTTGCGTGCCAGTTGGGCGAACCGAAAGTAGAATACTTTGTCACCCACCTCGTATTCGCGGCTGGTTGTCTTTTGGTCGTAGTAGGCTTTAGCGCCTTCTACGTTTGTCTCCAGTTTCTTCTGAGCATGCGCGAACGTAGCTCTGAGGTGTGTTTTCAAGTCTGCCACATACTGATGAGCGGTATAGGCAGTGGCAACACTGACATCCTCTGGGTGATACAGGAGGTGCAGTGGTAGAGTCATCAGTCTGCCGGTCATCATCTCAAAGGGCGTAACTCCCGTGGATCGCTGGGGAGTAGACCGTATGGCCATCAGGACCAGAGGGAGCTTGACGTCCCAGTCCTTCCCAGTGGAGCAGACGTACTTTTTGAGCATAGAGACGACCGTGCGGTTCATCCGTTCGACCTGTCCGGATGACTGTGGGTGATAGGGAAGGTGGAATCTCACTTCCACTCCCAGAAGTTCAAACAGGGACGTCATTACACTGGATGTGAAATGAGTTCCTCGGTCAGAGTCAATGCAGAGTGGAAGTCCCCATCGACTGAAAACGTGGTTAATCAGCAGTACAGCGGTTGTGACGGCTGTATCGTGTGGCGCTGGAAGGCACTCAACCCACTTTGTGAAACTGCAAGTTACAGTTAGCATATATTTGTTTCCTCTTGCCGATTTGGGAACCGGTCCAACCCAGTCGATCTGCAGGTGGGACCAAGGGAAGGTTATTCCCCTGCGTTGCAGTGGTGCTCTAGCAAGCGGCTGGGAGGGTTGAAACTGGGCACAGACGAGGCAGCCTTGGACATAGCTGTGTACGTCCTTGGACATCGACGGCCAATATGCTACTTCTGTCAGTGACGCGAGGGTAGCTTTTGCTCCGCGGTGACCTCCAACCGGAGTGTCGTGGGCGTAGGCAAGCATGACTCCTCTGTGGTCAAGTGGAACAACCCAGCGCGGCGGGCTGTGATCGTCACGCATGTAAACTAACAAATCGTTTTGTAGTTTCAGGTGCGCGAGTTGACGATGCAGGGTTACCAAATCTCGGCTTGCGCCAGTAGGTGGTGACGGTTGTTCAGGCATCGGGCCCTTTTGGAGAAGCTCGCGGATGAGCTTCAGGTCAGGATCTTGTTCCTGCATGGTGACTAGGTCCGCATCATGTGCAGGGGTGGACATTAACTTCAAAACCAACCGGCCAGCCGGGCCGGTAACTCTGAATATTTACCGGCCCCACCAAGAATCTACCGGCCCCACTGGTCAGCTGCCAAAACGAGTCAAAATAATAACAGAACTGTTTTAAATGTAATAAACCTTTATTTTGTACACATTCACAAACATAATAACGTATTCAAGTTTGAATTTGTTTGTTCCCTCAACAAAACACGATTTTGTCGTCGCATACTTCCGGCATACAACGCAGTACATCACCAACTCCGCTTTGCTGTATTCGAGCCATCGGCTGTGTTCGAGATGAGCCAGTTCTGCGCAGACTAGACCAGCGGTGATCGGCGAGCAGTGCATGCCGGTTAGATTCGTGTCCGAATTGATGCCGACTTGCTCTGACGTCATGCATACGTAGACAACGATAAACTTGTGAGATCAAGGCGGCCGCAGATTTTGGAGCAAGGCGCTGCAGTTGCTCTCCCTCGGCTGCAAAACCTAGATGATGATGGGAAACGCCTGGCTCTCACCTGATCTAAGATCTGATTGGTTCATATTTTGATCCAAACATTCGGTGGTAGAACATGAAATGTTAGTTGTTCACATGTATTCTATAAATCACATATAGGCCATAAAGAGAAATGTGTTTTGTTTTCTTTTGTCAACGTTTCCTATGAGCACACTAAACCTACAGCTGATAACCTTTAATTATTACAGTCAGGTCTTCATATACAATATATGATATCCACAAGCACGTGAGGATGTTTCAGCTGCTAACAGGCACCAGAATTAAAATTGAAAATTAAACAAATGTGAACGCTGACGCGATATCTTCAGCCATCGTCACCCCCGAGCTACACATGCAGGAAAATCCAAGAGATTCAACTGGCAGAAACAACTGGTTCACAGCATAGTCTCTCTCTCTCTCTCTCTCTCTCTCTCTCTCTCTCTCTCTCTCTCTCTCTCTCTCTCTCTCTCTCTCTCTCTCTCTCTCTCTCTCTCTCTCTCTCTCTCTCTCTCTCTCTCTCTCTCTCTCTCTCTCTCTCTCTCTCTCTCTCTCTCTCTCTCTCTCTCTCTCTCTCTCTCTCTCTCTCTCTCTCTCTCTCTCTCTCTCTCTCTCTCTCTCTCTCTCTCTCACACACACACACGTAGAGGAAAAGAGAGAGGAAATGGAGGACAAGTAGTTAAAAGAAAAACTACAGCTGAGCCGAGGCGCGCCTCAAATGGGGCGCGTCTGATCTGAACTGAGGAGCGGCGAGCAGCGGCCGAATTTCGTGAGCAATTCGCTTCTCGGCGCTTCGGGCGCTTCCGCGGCCGGTGTGTCCCCGGCGAAACGCCGGCTTTCAGCCACTCCCCCCGCTGCTTCCGTCTAATCTCGCCTGTTTTCCAGGCGATGCGCTGCTCAACTCGAACACGGCCATTCTCTGCGCCTCCCTTCTTCTTTAAACCGCCAAGAATCATTCCACCTACGCACACGCTTCTCTGCTTCATACCGTTTCGAACTGTCTCGCTTCTCCTCACCAGTTTTAAAGCGTTTTGCTGGAGATTTCATCAAGAAATCCCATCCCTGTGGTGGCGCGATCTTCCTGCGTGCTTGTGTGTTTCTAGCGTGGTTCCACTTCGTCTTTAATAGTGAACTTATAGTTCACGTGACTATAACTAGAATGTGCAGTACGTGCACGAATCGTACAAGTGCAGAACGTGGCTAGAGGCGCGCAGGTTCACGCGCGCGAAACGAAAACGGCGGCTTCCTACAGGGCGGGGCCATGATGTAGGTGAAAGCCGGTGTGTAAATGACAAATAAGGCTTGGGCGCCACCCGGGCGGTAAGTCGTCAAGTATTTACCGCCCGACGAGAAAATTTAGCGCCATTGGCGCTCGGGCGCTTTAACGGTCCACCCCTGATGTGGTTGTCTGCCTAGAAACACGGGTACCCCAACGTTCTGAGGTTCGTCTGCCTGTTTAGCATGGCGACGAGTAATCGCGCAGACCTCGTGAACGGCCTTGGGTGGAAGCCACTCGTCTTTGAATTCCCAGCAGGTTCCCTGGTCAGCACCGAGCTTAGCAAGGCGGTCAGCTTCGTCATTACCATCTTTCTCTGGACCTAGGGTCCTGGAGTGACCTTTGACCTTTTTCCAGTAGACCATTATGCCTTTCTCAGTGGTGAGCAGATCACACGCTAGGAATAACTCCGAGTGTTTCACGTCTCTGTTCCTGGCGTTTTTCATGTGGTTCTCCTTCCACATGGGGAAGTGAGAGATGAAGCTGTGTCTAGCGTAGTTTGAATCAGAGCAAAGGACGATTTGAGTGATGTCCAAGGCTGCCGCCTGCTGGAGGGTTATCAACACTGCAGCAATTTCGGCGTACTGACTAGACTTTTGGCCCAACCGGTAGTGATTTGGTTGCTTGGTGTCACAGTCCACCCAAACGACTCCAACCCCGGCACGGAGCTGGCCTTCGTGAAGGTAGGCGCATCCGTCAGTGTAAACTTTCGGAAGCCCTTGGCAAACATTCTCATCAAAGTAGCGATGATTGGATGCGGTTGGGTAGACTGCGGCAGGTGTGTCCAGGGGGCCCATGACGGAGTCAGAGTCACAGTGCTGGCAGCCTGCTAGCCCTTGTCCTAGCGCTAGCTTGGTGTTCTGACCATACTTGACCTCAATGTTATATCCTTGGAGCACCATCATCCACGTCGCAATGCGGCTGTTTGACACTCTTCCTTCGCGCAGACGCTGGCTGTTTAGGAAGGTAACAGGCTGATGACACGTTTCAATGATCACTTTCTGTCCACCGATGTAACTACGAAAGTGTTCGACGGCCCAGACTGTAGAGAGGAGAGCTCTCTCGCAGTCTGAGAACTGGAGTTCCACCTTGCTCAGAGGCTTGCTGGCGTATGCCACAACTCTCATGTCCTGATCGTGTTTCTGCTTCAAAGCAGCGCTCAGGCAGTGAGAGGAGAAAGTAGCCTCTATGTAGAACTCTTTATCCTTGTCTGGGTAAGCCAGACAGGGTGCGGACGCCAACTTCTGTTTTAGGAACTGGAAGGAGTGTTCTTGGGGTCTGTCCCACACGAAAGGTGTGTCGTTCTGAAGCAGCTCAGTGAGGGGCCTCGCTATTTCAGCGTACTCCTCAATGAACTGCCTGGAGTAGTTGCAGACTCCGAGGAAGCTCCTGAGTTCGGTCAGATTAGCTGGGGCTTTGATGTCCTGAATGGCTCTAATGCGTCCCGCTTGGGGCTCGACTCCATTAGGGCCAACCAGCAGTCCAACATACTCCACTTTGGTTCGACACCACTGTCCCTTGAGAATCGCCAATTTAGCTCCGGCGTCAGCGAGCTGTTGCAGCACGTGACGGAGTTCGGCCAGGTGCTCCTCGAAGGTTCGACTCCTCATCAAGATGTCATCGACATATATGAGGTTCCCTCTGGAAGCAGCATCTGACATGGCTTTGTGGAGGAAGATGTTGAACTCGGCAGGTGAGTTAGAGTAGCCAAAGGGGCAGCGGTTCCAAGTATATTGGCGATTTCCAAAGGAGAAAGCCAGTTTATACTGGTCCGCCGGCTCAACCTTCATGGTCCAGAAGCCGTTGGCTACGTCAACCGTAGAGAAGAAACGAGCATCTCTGACTCTGGCTAGCTCCTGATCTAAATGGATCATAGGCCACCTGGAGAGAGGTACTTGTTTGTTCAGTGCACGATAGTCTATGGTGAGACGCCATTTCCCAGTCGGTTTCAGAACCGGCCAGATGGGAGAGTTGTAAGTGGAGTTACACTCTCTGATGATGTTTTTCTCCTTCAGCTGATCGAGGATCTCCTGGATCGACTCATAAGCAGCGAGGGGAATCTTGTACTGACGTACAAAAGTAGGAGGGGCATTCGGGTTCGTTGGAATGCGAACCGTATGCAGGTTTGTGAGTCCACAGTCCAGGGAGTCCCTGGATAAGATGGACTGAAACTCATAGAACAGGCTTCTAAGCTCTGCTCTCTGCTCCTCTGACTCCAGCGCATCCGCTTTGTCAAGCTGCTGGCTGACTTCGGCCTCGAAGCCGTCATAAGGTTCAGAGGAGGAGGGTCTCTGGTGTTCCGGGCTTTCAGCCGGTGACTCAGAGGGTTGAGTATTTATTGCAAAAACCGTTAGACACTGACCACCGTCAGTATCTAAGGTTGCACTGCAAATGGGTTCCTCAGGAAGGGCTTCATGCCGCTTGATGGTAATCATTTGTGAAGGGAAAGTACTGAATGTGTCTACACCAACCTGTCTGTCATTCAAGAACAACGGAAGTTGTCCGATCACGGGGACTGAAAGTTCGAAGTCATGGAATGAGCTATCTATCAGCATGCCCAAGGGCTTTCCTGCCGGCATGTGGATAGGACTCCGGGTCGGATTTTCGACCAACAAGTAGGCAGAACGATTGTTCAGCTCCAAGAGTGGCGTGCCACAGACGGCTAAGTTGAGCTCCAAGAAGTGTGGTGATGGCTGGAAGAAGGCCTGTGTGCCTGGCAGCTTCTGATGCTTCATCAGAGTCAGACGAACAGGCACTCCTTTGACCTGTGGGGGCAGAACCGTGCTGGCCTCAACCACTGCACGGCAGGCCTGTGGAATGGTCTGACCGGACAGCAAGTGTTCAGGGCCTTCTGAGCCAGGCTCAGAGGATGGTGTGGCCCGGGCCCAAAGGACTTGATTGCAAGTGTCCAGCTGGGCACCGAGTCGAACCAGCAGATCTGCTCCAATGAGTGCAGGTGGATCAAGCTGTGGTATGATGCTGAATGTATGTGTGAGCTGTCTTGCTCCAAGTTGGATAGTCAGAGAGCAGACCTCTGGCGCTTTCAGGAGCCTCTGCGGCCAAGTAGGTGACAAGAGCCGATGGCTACGTGTCACACTGACCAGAAGGGGGTCCTTCTGACGCAGGTGTTCAAACGTCTGCTGGCTGATGGCTGACTTTTCAGACCAAAGAGCAAGGCGAGCATCTGAGATGTGGGTGCAGTTGATGGTAAGACCACCAACTATGTGTGGTGCATATGGCTGCAGGCTGACGTTCTTCAGCGAGCAGAGAAAAGATGAATGTGTGCGGAACGGAGTTCCAGGAGCGGTTTCATGCCTTTGCAGGCGGACATCGTCTGTGGGAGCCGTAGGGAGGGGCATGACCTTGGAACAAGGGTTTTGCGGCTCACTTATGCTGACCTCAAGAATGGAGGATGGTCGGCTGCTATCTGGGTTCCAGGGCTTAGGTGTGTCCACCTGGGCCCACAGTTGACCCTTCTGGCAGTCGATGAGGGGAGCTAGACGTTCAAGCAGGTCCTGACCAATGAGAAGTGGTTCAGTGTCTAGCTGGCAGACATAAAACGGGTGAACCAGAGTCATGTCTTGGAAGGTGATATCCAGCCACGCCCGGTGAGTGATACACTCCCGGGTCTGGGTGTAGCTGGTGATTTTCAGGTCACAAGGTTCAACCTGGACTGGTTTCCCGAGCGACCGCATGGTGTCAGACACGCGATGGAACAATGTGGAGCACATCAGGGTGATTTCTGAGCCGGTATCCAGCAGAGCATCAACCTGTATGCACCCACCTACGTTGGTGCTACAGTACAAACGGCGAGCATGATCATGGTTTGTTAAGTCACCAAGGAACTTCAGAAATTTAGTATCAGGTTTCTCTGGGGGGTAGATTTCAGGAGACTCCTGTGATCTACCAGTAGTGTTCCCCCAGCTGATCAGGTAGGTCCTGGCCACGCTGGGAGGTTGAGCCACGCCTAGTCATGCGGACGTTGGCTCTGGGTCTGGCTTCTTAGAAGAAGACTTTGGTGCAGGGGTCTCTCCTGCAGATCTCAGCTGTTCCTTCTGTTTAGCTAGGAACTGCTGAAACATCTCCTGGAGGTCGGCTTTGGTCAAGTACTCACCTGCGGACTTGTGTTCGGGACCTACCTGTGGGCGGCGCTCCTTAAACCTTCCACTGTTCCGACCTGCCTGCCGTTGGTTTTGGTTGGGCCACTTCCTGTCTGATTGTCCAGACCTAGGCGGCCAATCAGCACCCCCCTTCCCCTGTTGAGGAGATTGGGACTGCTCTCGCGGTTTAACAGGTCTAGGTTTAGCAGATTTTGGCTTAGTGGGTGGAGCTTCTGTGCCTTCAAGCTCCAAACGCGGCTCGGCGTCGGGAGCTAGGTGCATGACGCGGTGATGTGCGTCAGGCTTTTGGGGCTTTCCGCCGGCTTCCCAAGCCTGTTGAGCGTATCTCCTAATCTCCTGAGTTGTCAGTTTTTTCATCCGACAATACATTGAGACTTCGGATCGAACACACTCGTGCAGGTTGTGAATGAACAGGGATCTGAAGGCAGGGTCTTCCTCGAGCCCAGGGCCGTTTCGACCTTGGAAATAAGCACTTTTGAGTCGGCGATAATACTCTCTGGGGGGTTCGTTCCTCCCGTGTTTGATGGAGAAGGCCCCCATTGTAGCTGACGCAGAGTCTGCATACGTGGCGTATTCATCTCTCAACGCTCGGCAGAGCGAGGAGTACCGATCACGAATGTCAGGTGGTAGAGTTTCCATGAAACCGTGCACCGTTCTAGATGTGGTTTTCCAAATTAGCTTGAGCTTTTCCCTTGAAGAGGGTGCTGGAAGATCAAGCAGACAACGTTCTATCTCCCTGAGATAATCGTCGACATTGGATTCATTGGTGTTAGGATCAAAGCGTTCTATGTCTTTAGCTAGCGATTCAATTTGACGTACACGGAGCCCTGACTCACGGTACGGCGCGTCATCCTCTGACTCTGACCCACGGTCTGTCTCAGAGGGCGCTGGATATCGCTGGTGTGCTCTGGGCTCCCAATGTTGACTCCTGGGGCCCAAATCGGGGTCCGGCATGTTGTGGCGGGCTGCTGGCACGTCACGTGGGTGTCTTGGGAGGTCCTCCTCCCGGGGCACGTCTGCGAAGTGCAGCCTGCGTCTTTCAACTGGGGCTTCTGCGTAATACGCTCTGTCCGGGTACGGACTGGCGTATGATGCTTGGTCATGCAGCTGGTTATCGGCATGCCGAATACCGGAGTAGCTAGGATGGGTGGATGGTTGAGGTGCAGCTTGGGCTTGTGCATAACCCCAGCCGGCACCTTGCACCCTTCGTGGACTGGGGGAGCGGTCTAAATAGAGGTGCCGCTCAGCTGGTCGACTTCTCACAGATTGAGAAGGCCGTGAAGATGAGGGTGGTGGTCCAACCTGGGGTTCGAGGGCGAACTGCCCTCGGCCCCTAGATGGTCCTGAATGCCCTATAGTGTGTGTAGGGAACGGGGCCGAAGGTTGGGACAGATAAGCTTCATCTCTCCCCTGCGGCGTGCGTCCGTCCAGAGAGTCCCACACCACATACTGTTGATTATCGTATGGAGCCGTATCAGGAGGTAGCCTACCTTTACGGCGGGACGGCGGTCCCTCGCTACCTTGGGTGGAGGAAACCAATTGGTCTTTGGCGATCGTCCTGGGCGGACCCTGGTTGGCTTTGCCGGCTTGCTTTCGTACCGGTGTGGGAGAGCACTCTGGCTCAGCCTCAGAGTCACGGTGTTCCCCCCCTTCCCACTGTCTGTTGTCATCAGCAGAAGGGGGCGGGGTCTTCTCCCCATCTTCCCCAGAATCGGTGCTGGCTTCCTCCTCGTCATCCTTCTGCCTTCCATTTTGCTGCCTTTCAGCTAGCATGCTCTGGAGCTTCATGATCTCTCGATCATGTTGGAGTTCTCTCTGATAGAGGATCAGGGCTAACTTAGCTAAGTGAACCTGGATTGGTTTTGTACCATCCGGGTTTTCTATTTGCTCAATTACAGCTTCCAGCTCGTCGCTACGCTGTTCTTCAGTGAAATCCCTAGAAGGGTAGTCGGGTTCTCGAGCAACCGCGACCAGTTTGGACAATATTTGTCCAGAAAGTAGGCCAGGTTCATAGTCGTGGGCCGCAGCGTCACCTGGTTGCTGGGAGTTGGTCAGTTCACTACTCTGTCCCTCCATTTTAACAACCGAACCAAAAATAGCCTAGTAGAGCTTCTGCAGATAGCTCAAACTGCACCTTTTGGGCAGCAACTGCTAGCTTTGTAGCAGAAAAACACTAAATTAACCTTTGTGCGCACAGGTTTTAGCGTTTTAAGATTGCACGGAATGCCGTGACTGACGCTTAAAATACTATTCCTTTCAGTATTTTAGCAAAAGCTGGTGCGTTGCCGTAGCAACGTCTTACAACACTTGCAGTGTTAAATATGCTAGTTATTCCTTCAGAATATTAGCAAACAGGGTGTTATCAGTCTTTGAGTGAAGGTTTCAGTTAGTTACAATAGCCACTGTGAGTTAAAGTCGCTAAATTAGCAGTTAATTTTAGCCTAAAAGGGTTAGTCAGAATTACTTACACGCTGCACCTTTAATGAGGAACTGAATTTTAACCTAAAAGGTTAGCCAGAATTAATTACACGTTGCACCTTTAAGGAAAAACTGAATTTTAACCCAAAAGGTTAGCCAGAATTAATTACACGTTGCACATTTAAGGAAAAGCTGAATTTTAACCTAAAAGGTTAGCCAGAATTAATTACACGTTGCACCTTTAAGGAAAAACTGAATTTTTAACCTAAAAGGTCAACCAGAATTAATTTACACGTTGCACCTTTAAAGAAGCACTGAGTTACTGGTGAGAGTTCGATGCAGCTTCCTGCTCAGCGAAATCAGCACCACTCTGTTGCTGGTTCAAGGCTGAACAACGGATTATTTTTAATTCAAGCTCTTTGGATTTATTTGTTTGTTTGTGCCGGATAGAAATCTCTGTGTATCCAAGCCTCACACGGGGCACCAATAAAATGTTGGGGTTATTAGGAGCGAACAATTAGTAAGCTTCAACTTACTTTTGGATTCTTCAATAAATTCTGTAAATATGGGAATATTTACTGATTTATTAATTAATTAAGATATTCTTAGATATACGGGGCACCATTCCCCTTTTTCCGGGGAAAAATTGAATCCAAAACTCTTATCAGTCTTTCTTGAAGTTCGTAGAATCCTTGGAGCAGAGACTTCTCTTCGACACAACAAAGCTACTGGACACAAAAATCTGAATTTTATAACATTTAATTAACAATTTGTCAAATGAATAAACAGTGGAATAGATGAATAATAACCATGTGATATGATTGAAGATGGATGTGTTTGCATGTGATGGAGGATGTATGAATGGGGTCCTTTGTTCTCACAAAGGAGTAGTGTGTGTGTGTGTGTGTGTGTGTGTGTGTGTGTGTGTGTGTGTGTATGGATTCAAAATGGAGTCTTGAATACAAGATGGCTGACCCCTTTGTCTGGCTAAAGTGTGGGTGGCAACTTGCACTTTAACTTCCAAAGCACTTAGAATCAGTAGTAACTTAACCTTAAATCACTCAAAACATTTCAAAAGATCATGAAACAACACAAAAGATTAATCACGAATAATATCTTTTAGTTTAACCACGTGGCCAAGCAGAAAACATTTAAAGATACCAAACAATGATCAATAAGCAGTTTATTCTTTCAAAATGACCCGACTGACGTGTTTGGGACGAAAGAGGAAAGAACGAAGCTACTTTTAAGCAATAGACGCGGTTTATTGCTTATTCGAGACTATTGAGGAAACGGGAGAAGGAAAGAATGAGAGAAAGAGATGAGTTTCTGATCACCAGAACAGTGAAGCGTCCCTCACTGTTTTGATTTGACGGTTCTCCGTGTTTCTCCGCAGCTTTCGGCGTCGTCCGTCGGTTTGATGCTTTCTCCGTTGTTTGGCGTTCACGAGTGTTTCTCCACGGGCTGGACAGAGACAGCAAAGTTTCTTTCTGTGCTGAGTTATAACTTACAGCGTGCTTGATGGAGTTGTTGCTTTCCTCCGCAGTTCTGTGTCCTCAAACATCAGCTGGAGGGGAGCAGAAACGAGCAGATCTGATGGGCTTGCAGTTTAGTTTCCAGCAGTTCCGTGGGCTCAACTTGGCACTTAGAGCTTCCGCGTGCTCAAGGGAGTCGGAGCGTTGACAAGCGTGTCCTTACCGCCAGGTATCCTGGGCAAAAGAACGAGGATTCTTTGTCTCTGCTGAAGATTTATGGTCTTAGTTCGCGGGAAAAGCTCCACGGCTTCCCGCACATGCGCAGAACGTGTTTCTGGTACTAGGCGGTGACGTCATCACAATGCTTCCGTGTGCAAAGCATCATGGGAAATGAAGTTTCTTGGCGCTGATGTGATTATTTGCTTTTCAGAGCAATTTAAGCACAGTCATTTTGGAGAAAATCACTGCATAGTAATTTCCTCATGAGGTCAGACCCTCAACAACAGGGTTCCTCATCTTTAAATCCCTAAGGCTGAGCCCAGCCACCACAGAGGAAGCCCCTCCACTAAAACCAGGACAACTCTAAAAGGAGACTCATTCCCAACCTGGATAGAGCGTACTTATCTTCCACTTGAAAACGATTCATTTTCATCTCGGCTAAGCTGATGATCATGGCATTAAGATGCCATAATATGTTTTCAAGAAAGAAAGATAAAAAAAAACTGTTTCTGACCACAACCAAAGTATGGGAACTGAAGAAGCCTCTAGGATGTCTTCAACAAAACCAAAAAGTTCAGCTGTTTTCAGCTGAAACTCTCAGGATGATCATGTCCAGGATGACTGAGAATCTACACCAACGTGCTGCAGCAACGATTAAAGCTTGCTTTATGCTTGACGCATTCACTTTCCGCTTGGTGATGCCGCTCGCGGATGGAACGTGCTTCACAACTTGCTGCGTTTATGGTTACTGCGGCTTGTCTCTGCGGTGAGCCAATATTGTAGGGGGCAGCATGGAGCTCTACGGCATGCGTCCAACACTACACCATAGTAGAAGTAGAAATTACTGTTTACAACATGGCATTCCAGCATTTTTTAACAGCGTCCTCGTCTTTTCCGACAGTGCGAGCTATTTCTCTCCAAGAATTATTAACATGTTGATCACGGTGATCTCTGAGAGCTGAATCATACAAATGTCTGTATTTACGAACCTCTGCCATACTAGTTACTGCCAGTCCGCCATGTTTTTCCGCGTCCGACTGTCTGCGTGGTTAGAAATTTTCCTAGGTGCGCGTTGCGGAAATTTTGGGCCGTGCGGAGGCGCGGTGGAGGGGCGTGGTTGTTAAAATGGCGCAATTTCGCCATGCGGACCTCGCGGACGCGTCAAGCATAAACCAACCTTTAGTCAAAAGAGAAACTTAAAAACTCACCTTGCACCGTCCAAAGATTGTTGTTTAAAACTTGTTTTAAGTTCACTGTGTTGACACATTTGAACAAGCTTCCTCCTACATTTTAAAAAATTATTTAGTTTTTATGTAAGAAGTGACCTTCTTGCATACAACAACATATTTTTTTCATAGAAATTAAGCTTTTTTAAACTGTCTTTTCAATGTGAATTTGTCAAATTATTTGTTCACTCTGTGAAGATGCAGCTCAACTCACCTGTTTCCTCACCTGGGTTTTGTTTTCAGATCTGTGCTGATGAGCTGTTAAGTCTAATAACCCCACTCTGGACCACCTCAGGCTTTGTTTTATAATATAATGTAAAAGGTTACACTTTATAGCTGCTTATATCCAGTTGCTTAATACAAAATAATAATATATAATCACAATAAGTGAAGTCCTGGATATCATCAGCAGTAGCAGCAAAAGCGTTATGTAGCACTTACCCCAAAATTCCACTACCTCCGCTCCGCCCCCGCCTTCCGCAGCCGCTCGCTTCCGAACTCAAATTATGCAACGGCTCTGCTCCGGTGCGGAGACCTGAGGTGCGCAAACAAGCATCCGCGGGATTTTCGAGATCTTGCGATACAGTCTGAGCAATAAACGCGGAAGTTAGATCCAAACACCCGTTGTGTGGGAGAAGCATCGAAATGAACTGTTTAATCTGCCCATCATTTGTGTTGAGAGATCAGCAGTGTTTGGATCAACAAAGGGTGACTACCTTGATAGTGGAAACTGTATTTATGGCTTACTTTTGTGCATTTAAAGTTCAACCGCCATTGTAGTTGTTAAAAGTTGTTAAACCTGTGCATTTGAAACAAAAAACGCTTTTTGTTTATCGATTTATTTTGAAATAATGGAAGCTGTGCTTGCTCCCTTTCCTGTTGGGCGGTTGTGGTTTCTGTCCATTGACTGCGGAGGTGCGGGGGTCGGTAGGTTCGCTGGAGTTTTTGACAATTAAAATTGCGTCCACATTTTCTAAGTTAAACACATTTCTTTTAACAACGGTAGTTTCTGCTTCAGCCCTCTCCCCCCTCCCCCTCCCCCTGCGCGGCGGCCGCAAACTCACTGATGCGCCTGCAGTCTCTCGGAGTTCCTGCTGCTCTAAAGACTAAAATAATTATTTCATTTTCTGTTCCTCACTTCTGATTACCTTCAATGGTGTCTGTTTGTTGCAACCAGCAGGTACAAAAACTAACTTGTTTTTATTTGACTATTTTTCTGTCCTGCCTGTTTATTATCTTCCTGCATCTCCTCTCAATCCTTAAGAAAAACTGCCACCTGGGTTCATATATATTCACCTTATGAGTTACCTTTGAACTGCAGTTCTAAAAGATCTACCGACCGCAAAAACAGCGGAGTGCTCGCCGGCCGCATCAGTGAGGTGCGTCACCACAGGACAAAGCAGGTGATGCGCCTCGCTCCGCAGCAGCGAAACGCATCAGGCACGAATAAAAGACATAAAACATAAAAGGAAATGAGCCGACATGAACGATCGCATGTTGAATTTGTTTTTGAGGTGGCGACACCTGATTTGATAATGTTACTGTGGCCGTGCTCAGGACGCAGATGTCTGGAGCGCGTCAACAATCAGAGCTTTGCATGCGCAAGCTGGTTAAGGTTAGGATGGGGGTGAGGGGAAGGTTAAATTGCAAGAGGTAAAAGGTCACAGTTTAGTTAAATGTCCGTTTTTACCGCCGGTGTCAGTACCGACGCTCTGGCGCAGCATGTCGCCTCCGCCTCCCGACGCGCAGGGGCTCGTCACCTGCTGTCTTTTTCGAGGACTTTATCGTGTCGGTCATTATCACGTGACGGCGACTAGTCGATGACAGGCATAAAAAGTCACTACAGAGCCGTGAAGTCGACTAGTCGACTAGTTCATACAACCCCTAGTACACACACCGTTCAGATACTTCTTGTTTCCTGATTTACTTTGTGACTTATGTTTACACAAACAGATCAACCAGGCCAAACCTGAGTGTGGCCGGCAGACGCTCGTGGAGTTACTCATCAGACCAGTGCAGAGACTGCCAAGTGTGGCCCTCCTCCTCAGCGGTAATACACACACAGAGACACTCAGGCATATGTTTAGACACCCTTCTTGTTTGTCTTGTCTTGTATTTTTTTCCTTCCCTTTCCCTCCACACCTGCTAGCTATCTCTGTTATCTCTTGATGAGTCGTTCCTGTCTGAAGTCCCTTCCTTTCTATTCTTTTGCCATTGTGGTTTTCATCGGCGACTGTCCAACCAAATGTCCTCTTCCTCTTATCTGGAGTCCAGATATAAAGAAACACACGCCAGATGACAACCCAGACAAGATAACACTGGAGGAAGCAATAGAGGCTTTGAAAGAAGTGATGACGTAAGTTCACTTCAACCCAACAGTTTTAGTTTTTTGTTGTAGTTTCACATTTAGAGTGTTCATTATTTATATTTAAATCTAAATCTAAGTTCATATGTGAACTAGTAATGCACGATGTAAATGGTATAAAGTTGATGTGATACAATTTTATCAACCTGTAGAGATTTTGAGTCTTATCAGCCAACCGCCACTGTGCATGAATGTCGTCGAGCCGCATCGACCCTGCAGCTGAGTGCAGCGGGTCGATGGAAGAGTCCTCGTAAAGAAGAAAAGGCAACGTTGGTTATGATCTGATCTGGTTTGGGTTGAAGGAGTTGGATGCCGAGCAGAAAAACACCCTCGGTTAAATATGCTGCGTGACAGTAAAGTCCAGTCTACGTGAATAGCTCGTCAACACAAATTCCTTTCAAATGCTGTTTGTTTTTATAACACATGATGAACACACAGGCGTCCAAACGTTTTGGACATCTCCCTTGGTTTAGTTGGAACAATTTTCCATCTGTTGCCTTGGTTTCAGCTGTTTCTCCCATTTATTAATACAGAACGGCTAAAAAGAGAAAAGGTTGGAGTTTCATCCTATTTATCTTAACTCATTCACTGCCAGCCGTTTCCTGATCACTAACGGCCTTCGCTGCCAGCGTTTCTCACTGTTTTTACCGTTTTTTTTAAGAGTCACAGAACGTTGCGCGCTAGCATGATGTCGATGCCAAAATAACCAAAACAAAGAGGAGACTCACCTCGTACATCAGGAAGAAGCGGCGTGTTTCGAGCGTTAACCGTTCTTTCGTAATCTGTTGTCGAATTGTGATCGGCAGACGCTTTTCCGGTTCGCGCCTCATTTTTTTTTACAGGAACGGCCCAAAAGATCTCCTAACACGTGGATGTGTTGCTTCCTGATCATGTGATCTGTGACGTATGCGGATGAAGATCGGCTTCAGGGCTGAGATGTTTGTTCTCTCAGCGCGGGGGCTCGTTCCGATGCTCAAACAGTAAAAAAATGCAAATGACGACTTGAGTCGTCAATGGCAGTGAATGAGTTAATATTGTCGACATGAAATGCAGCAAAGCACAGTTTTAGCCACAGTTATTCACTAGTGAACACTTAAATTCTATGAGCAAAATAACATAAACATTTTTTAAATTAACCAGAAAAGCAGGAAGAAATTTTATTTCTGTTTTCATATATTTTTTTTTTTACTTCAGTTCAGCTATCTTGAATTTTGTGTTTTAATCACATTTGGCTTGTATTTTACCTAAAGTGTCTTTGTTGTTATTAATTTGAGATCTTTGTGTGTTCCATTAATTGGAAAAACAAACATAACATGACATGAAAGGTTTAGAATTTTTAAAAATATGTTTTGAATGTTAAATGTTCTTTAAAAGGTCATCTATAATATTAGTAGTATTTGTTCTGCTGCACTTTATCTGTGCAAGAATGTTCAAAGGTTATTTTCACAGGTATAAACGGAAGAAAAATAATATTTCATGATGTATATTGTTTCCACACATGCTTCAAAATACATGGTGATACAGATTTTAGGCCATATCGTCCATTCTGTTAACCCACATTAATCCGAAAAGGATAATATTTGATAAAGCTGAAATGGACGGTACCTTTTTTCACTAACGATGATCCACTGTTCTTCCCCTTTAGTCACATCAACGAAGACAAAAGGAAGACTGAAGGCCAAAAGCAGATATTTGATGTGGTTTATGAAGTTGATGGTTGTCCTGTAAGTGTGAGAATGTCTGCCTTGTGCATGTTTATGCTTTTCTTAGTGTATGGCCTTATCATTTTTTCATCACAGCGGTTAATTATGCATTTAATAAAACAATTGCCAGAATATAGAAACTGTTTGTGGGAAAACAACGTTCAATCCTGAGTTTGAACAGCTTGAAGAACCACCTTTAGACAAACATTGTAAGACCTTATCGGTCTCTCTCAGGATCACGGAGGAATTTCTCGCCCACTCGTCCTCCCTAGTAATTCTGTGTTTGTTTCTCTGAAAGTGGTGTTGTGCACCATTTGGTGCCATCTTTCATTTGTGGACATTCTACCACAAATTTTACTGATTGTTCAGCCAAATCTTTATAAACCCAGGCTGTGCTGTCATGCTTGTTTTTGAGAGAAAACCCACTGAAGCAGGTCATACTACAGGGTATCCGTGGGTCCTTAAAAAGTCTTAAATTTACTTTTCCAAATTTAAGGCCTTGAAAATCCTTAGAAATGACAAATAATCCTTAAATACAGTTTCCAAAGGTCTTAAATTACCAAAGACCCAATAAACTAGATTATTTTATTTCTATGACATTTTCGTGAATTTCAGCATTTTTTGTGTATGATGTTGGCGTAAGCGGAACCGTACACATTCAGTTGGTTGTGAAAGGGGGCTATTTTTAGATGAGCACGTTAGCTGGTTAAGCTAGTGGGTGCTTGCGCCATGGAGAAGTGCAAGTTTAATGGTAACTGGATGGCTAATCCCACGTTCGCGACGTGGTTAGCACCGGTTCCAGGCAACAGCTGGAAATTATAGCTTAAAATTAATTTAAAAAATAGCTTAAATTTTGATCTGGATCGATAGGAGCCAGTTGAGGTGGTTTGGGCATCTGGTCAGGATGCCTCCTGGACGCCTCCCTGGGAAGGTGTTTAGAGCATGTCCTGCCGGCAGGAGGCCCCCGGGTCGACCCAGGACACGTTGGAGAGGTTACATCTCCAATCTGGTCCGGGAACGCCTTGGGGTCCTGCCGGAGGAGCTGGTGGAGGCGGCTGGGGAGAGGATGGTCTGGTGCTCCCTAGTTGGGATGCTGCCCCCGCGACCTGGACCCGGATAAGCGGAGAAAGACGACGACAAGCTTAAATTTGGTCAAAGTGGCCTTAAAAAAGGTCTTAAAAGGTCTTAAATCTGGCTCCCTTAAACCTGCAGATACCCTGTACTACTGCTTTTAAGTTTTCACTTTTACTACAGAGACCTGCAGCCATGTACCTCTTTTGTGTCCTCCCAGACTGATATGCAGCAACCGTAGTTTTTTTTTTTCTGATTATTTCATTAATTCGTCAATACATGGCTACCAGTTCTATTCTTGATTTATAGAAAAGCTTTTCACACAAAGACTCTCCACATTGGCTCCATTTATGAAAAACAACTGGTGCTGGTCATGACATTAGAATATTATGAAAAAGTAGATTCATTTCAGTAATTTAATTAAAAAAGTGAAACTTGTATGTAAGGTTCGTTCATTACACACAGACTGATTCATTTCAAATGTTTATTTCTTTAATTTTGATGATTATAACAAATGAAAATCTCTTTATTTCTCAGAATATTAGAATATCAATAAGACCAATGGGGGGGGGGGGGGGGATTTCAGAAATGTTGGACATCTGAAAAGTATGAACATGAACAGCGCTCAATAATATTTAGTTGGGGCTCCTTTGGCCTGGATTACTGCAGAAATACAGCATGGCATGGAGTCATCAGACTAGCACTGCTCAGGCGTTAAGAGACCCCATGTTGCTCTGATAGTGGCCTTCAGCTCTTCTGAATTGTTGGGTCTAGTGTATTGCATCTTCCTCTTCACAATACCTCATAGATTTTCTATGTGGATAAGGTCAGGTGGGTTTGCTGGCCAATCAAGAACAGGGACACCATGGTCCTTCAACCAGGTACTGGAAGCTTTGAAAAACCTTTTCCTGTTGGAAAATGAAATCTGCATCTCCATGAAGTTGGTCAGTAGCAGGAAGCATGAAGTGCTCTAAAGCTGTCTGGTAGATGGCCCCGTTGACCTTGGACCTCAGAAAACACAATGGACCAACACCAGCAGATGACATGGCACCCCAAACCATCACTGACTGTAGAAACTTTACACTGGACCCCCAGCAACATGAATTCTGTTCCTCTCCTCTCTTCCTCCAGACTTTGGGACCTTGATTTACACACAAAAAGAGCAAAATTTACTTTCATCAGAGAACATAACTAGATCACCCAGCAGCAATCCAGTCTTTAGCCCAGGCAAGACGCTTCTGATGCGGTCTCTTGTTCAAGAGTTGCTTGACACAAGGAATGTGAGAGCTGCAACCTGTCTTGCATACATCTATGTGTGGTGGTTTTTATAGCAGACTCTAGCTGCAGTCCACTCCTGTGAATCTCCCCCACATTTTTACTTATTTTTTTTATTGGTCTTCTTTGATATTCTGAGATACTGAATTTGAGATTTTCATTAGTTCTCAGTTATAATCATTAAAATAAAATTAAAAAAAAATTGCAAATATACCCATCTGTGTGTAATGAGTGAACCTAACATACAAGTTTCACATTTTGAATGTAATTACTGAAATAAATCAAATTTGTCATGACAGGGTATCTGCGGGTCCTTAAAAAGTCTTAAATTTGCTTTTCCAAATTTAAGGCCTTAAAAATCCTTTAAAAATTACAAATAATCCTTAGAGTTTCCAAAGGTCTTAAATTACCAAAGACCCAATAAACAAGATTCTTTTATTTTTGTCAAATTTTTGTGAATTTCTAGTTGGTGTTCAGCATTTTTTGTGTGTACGATGTTGGCGTAAGCGGAACCGTACACGTTCGGTTGGTTGTGAAAGGGGGCTATTTTTAGATGAGCACATTAGCTGGTTATGCTAGTGGGAGTTTGCGCCATGGGGAAGTGCAAGTTTAATGGTAACTGGATGGCTAATCCCACGTTCGCGACGTGGTTAGCACCGGTTCCGGGCAATAGCTGGAAATTATAGCTTCAATTTAATTTTTAAAAAATAGCTTAAATTTGGTCAAAGTGGCCTTAAAAAAGGTCTTAAAAAGTCTTAACCCCCAGAGACCCACGGTGGTAATATTACAACATCAGATTTAAGTCTACAAAAATAAACCTTCCCCTTTTTTTTATTTTTAAAACCACATTTACATTGCTAATAATAGGTCCTTTTGTTCAGTTCTGCAACACTATTGGCTGTTAAAATGTGTAAATAGGCCCGTTTATCTGGCCTCCTAGAACAACATGTGAAAGGTTAAAAAAAGATTTTGCAGTTGTTTTCTAAATTTGGGTCTCTGGGGGTTAAATTTGGCTCCCTTAAACCTGCAGATACCCTGCATGATGTTCTAATTTTATGACCAGCACCTGTAAACTCATGAGAGGCGGGTACTGTTTATTTTCATGAGATTGCATCTTATTTTAAAACTTAAAGCTAGATACTGTTTTAGTATTATGATAAAGAAACCTCAGAGAATGTATTGACCTTAACTGTACATTCTTCCAGAACCCACATCATTTCTAGGATGTAAGGAGTCCGTAATGTGACCTCACCATGAGGGGCTTCTATCCTTTCCATGCTTTATAGTTTTGCCCTTTTTTCAGGCCAATTTGCTGTCCTCCCATCGAAGCCTGGTTTACAGAGTTGAAACGATCGCACTTGGAGACGATCCCTGTGACCGTGGAGAACACGTCACACTCTTCCTCTTTAATGACTGCCTCGAGGTAAAACACATAAACTTCTGACTGCATGCTGGACACTTGGGCATAACCTGCTTTGTCTTGTTAAATTGAAAGGTAAACTCCGTACCATCAAATGCAAAGAAAAAAACGATTATTCTTCAATGCTGACGTTGCAATAAAAATAGCTACATACATACATAAAAATCCTGAATTTATATGAATTCTTGAGTACTTCATAAAAAATACCCTCTTGCGGGGTATCCTTGGGGAAAACACAAGTGCCTTTTTCCTGTTGGCTCACAGTGAGCATGCTTGGTTCGCTGATCTCATCACGATGCCTCTTTAGACACACCAACACTAACTAACCTAAAATCTTATCATGCCCATGTTAATTTCAACCATTTATCTTTTCCATAGAATCAGTATAATCATACAAAACAGTGGATTGTATGGTCTTGTTTAAATATCAATGTTCAGTGTAACATTTCATGAATGTTGCAGAATTTCAACAAAAACGCAGGAAATAATGTTAAAGGCTGCACACACCCTAATAGTGCTTTATTAAAGCGTTTCATGTAAGGATAAACAAAAATCTGTTTATTTATTTTATTTATATAAAATAAGAGCTCCGATTAAAAGTCAATGGCCAGTGTATACCACAGTTTTGAAAGGTCTGTTAAACCCACTAACCGTTCCAACGGTTTAAAATCCTCTTCAGCGCTGTCCGAAAGCTGGCAGCACCAGAAACTCTGCTGTTCCGTGTCTTCGGTCTTTAAAGTGCAGGACAGAGACGGAGAATTAGTGTCAATCACCAGAGCACAACAAAAGGCTCGCTTGCTGATGACTTGACTAATTTAGTCGCTAACGTCAACAAATGAACCTCAAGAGACTGCTTCACAGAGGAGATGAGCAGAACAATTCGGGTTTTCTTCCCTTCGGTAACTCAGTGATCCTGGTATTGTGTGATTGTCTGTGTAAGCAAACCGCTGAGTTGGTTAGTCACTCTCACTTTCTTTTTATGCAAAAATGTAATTATGAAATGACAAAAAAAAAACAGCATCATATTAGCATTTATCTTTTCCATAAAGTTAGTATGATAATACAGCAGATGGTATAGTCTATTTCTTGTGTAAAAATCACTGTTCAATGGAAAAATTGTATTTTGTGTAGAAATTTAAAAACAACACGTTATCAAACATTGTCATCCTGCTAGTGTTGTCAAAAAAATCGATACCTAGATATAAATCGATACTAAAAGTGGTATCTAAATTAGATATTCCATCCCTGTGGAGTCGATATTATGGACTATTATACACAGCCTTCTTCAAGTACACCGACACGCACGACAGCCAGATGCCGTAAAGCAGCCTCCGCCTCCCAGACAAACAGAAGAAGACGCTGCATGGCTACATTGCAATTTCCCACGCGAGTTGTCTCCGATCCAAGTTTTGTCTGCCAAATAAATAAACAAAAACATAAACAGCGAATTTGGGAGACGCTTCACAGCCCAACTTAATTAGCGTACCAAGTCCGACACGTAGTTGTATATTCACGCTTATGTGCTTAAAGGAAACTCCCGTTTATTGCAACCCGGACTTAATTTCTAGCATGCAGTACGTTTGTTTACTCACGCTGACAACTTTGGTGCTACTTGGATTCCCCGACTATTTAGATCCATCGGCGAATCGCCGTCAGTGTATATCCATATAACGGGTGCGGACGGGCACCCATGGTGCAGCCTCGAAATAAGACATTATCTGCACCAAAACATCTCAATGTCGAAAGGTTTTGTTAGGAATCATTAACGTGATTCCGCTGTTCGTTTGGAGCGAGTCTGGGATTTCTAGGCGTGAACAGACTAGCCGCGGCTAATCTAACCGGCGCTTTTAATGACGTCACTGCCGTGTGCCAGTCTGTTTTTATTAAGATTACCGGTAGATGTACCTTTGTCCTACTGAGGAGAAATTAGTTTTCTCCCTTTATTGACCAACAGAGTTGTTCAAAAGTACAGAACAAAACATATGGCATTACATCTTATGACAAAAATGCACCTTAAACAGAGTTTAAGCAGCAAAACATCACTCTGCAAATAGTGTATATATAGTGGGACAAATCATGATTTGAAGTGTTAACTTTCACCAGTTTTTGTATGCACGTTTTAAAAAATGCCGATACTTGAAAGGTTTAAGCACTTTACACACTTAATTCTTAACATTTAATTTTTGCAATATAAATTGAGGAATGTTATTTTTTTGAATAAACTTGTTCAATAAATTGGTGTTTTTAAATAGTATCGAAATCGAGTATCGAGTTTTTTTTTTTTTTTTTTTTTTTACCAGTATCGAATCGAGTTTGAAAATTTAGCATCATGACAACCCTACATCCTGCAACACAGTAAAACAGTGCTACTTTTGACCAAGGTCATACGTTAATATCTCAAATTGGACAATTCCTGCCACAACGTCTTTTCTAAAGTCACCTCTCTTCTCTGATGTTGTGTTTTCATGTGGAAGGGTCAGCTGAGAGTGAAGCTAATGCTAGTTCACCTCCTCCCTGTCCTGATGAGGCTTACCGATTATTTGGGTCAACATGTATTTTCACGTGGTTCCCCTTGATGCTGCCCTGATTGAAAGTAGTTTTTCCAAATCTTCAAAGTTGCTGTGCTATAGGTGTTTAGAGTAGGGCTGTAACTGATGACTATTTTAATAGTCGATCAATGATCATTTCTGAGTAATCAATTATTTCAATCAATACCTGCTTCCTGTAAGTCTACCTCCTACCTGCTGTGGGCTCCAGGCCAGGTCTTACATCCCCTGCTCACGTGTGTCTAGGGATGGGTACCTTTGACATTTGAATCGATCCGGTACTAATTCCCGGTACCTAGGAATCGATACCGGTACTTAACGGTACCAATTTTTGATACTTTTGAGTGTTTAATATTTTAATTATCTTTTTTAATTAAATATATATATTCCTTAATATTTAACCATAATTGATAAATATCACGATAAATAACATACAACTGTTTGTATTTTAACATCGTCCTTGTAGTTTTATAAGCTGATAATTAAACTGAAGCAAACATCTTTACTGTGAACTAAATTTACTGTGTATCTTCATTTCTTATACCGTCCTTTTTCATTCGATTTTTCCTACTGGGAAGTTAGAATTTCCGAGGAGAAAGCGAACGCACCATTAGCTGATAACAATGGTGGCAATGGAAGCTAACATACCAAGCTAACCTTATCTTAAACAGTTTATTTGACTGCTGGAGCAGATTAAAACGATGATGCCTCACACTTAGATCGTTGTCGCTGGTTTCATCTTCACCCGTCGCATGTAGTAAAGTGAAGCCAAACTTTAGAGCGCGTTCATGTTCTTCTAGTCGGAATTTCGGAGTTCCGAGGAGAAAGCGAACGCACCATTAGCGGAACGGAAGCTAACAAATCAAGCTAATGTTATCTTAAACATTTTATTTACCTACTGAAGCAGATTAAGATGAGGATGTCTCACTTAGATCGTTGTCGCTGGTTTCATCATCACCCAGTTACCCATCACATTTAGTGAAGTGGACCCAAGCTTTAGCGTGCGTTCTTTCTACCATGCTGCTCTGTTTACAACTGGCTCGCAGCGACCGAAGACATAACGCTCTTGCGCATGCACAGCTGTCTAGGCAAGTTCTCGTTATCAAGGACGGGTACCGAAACGAGGCACCGTTTCAAATGAAGTGAATCGGTGCTCGGTCAGTACTGTGGAATTCGGTCGGTACCTTAAAAAGTACAGAATTCGGTACCCATCCCTACGTGTATCCACCTGTGAATATCACCCTGAGTCTCTGCATTAATATACTTTTAATGTCCAGTGAAACTAAACAATTTAAAACTAGTTGGAGAAGGTTTACTATCAATTTACTCTAATAACAGACATACACAAACTGCATAGGGACTCCTATTTATTATAACTTCACAACACAATAGCAAAAGATGTCTACCTTACCATGAGACCTAGGCCTAATATCAGCATTATTAAAATGTGTCGCTCTAACTTCACTCACTAAGCCTTATATCTAGTGAGTCTGGACCACAGCAGCAGGGTGATTGTGTTTTAGATGCGTGTGCATTGCTGTGGTGCTGCTGTAGAAAGAAGCTCTGCTTGGGACACTGAAGTGTTTTCAGACCGTCTGTTTTCATTTTCTAACATCTTTTGTCTTACTCATCCATTTTCCATTGCACCGATGCTTGTGTTTGTTTTACACCGACCAATTCCTGCTGCCCTGGTTTAGTGTTGAGTGTGTAATTTTCCCACAGCGCATCTGTGCCTCAGCTCACCGCCACATTTCGTCTCTGCGCTAATCTGTTTGATCAGGTGTACGGGAAGGCATCTTTTCAATGCAATTGTCTTAATTCGTTTTTTTTATATTGTGTTTCCTAAAACCTGACGTAGTAGTGTAAAGAACGGCCTCCTTTCTTTGTAAAGGAAGTCTCTGTAACTTGTGTCGGCCTCATCATGGAGGGAAATGTCCGTAACGCTTTAGAGTAACTGGCCAAGTGGAGGAAGAAAGGCACCAAGTCCAAATGTAATGTATCCTTCCAACTAGCTGATAGAAATAAAGTCTGTAAAACTGTAATTCTTGAAGTGTTTTTGATAATGTGTCTGCATAGATGCAGTTTTCTGAAGGATTCACAGATCCAAACTAAATCTGACAATACTCGGGTACAAAGACTGGACTTCTTAGGTGTGTTCTTGCTGTGTCGTGGTTCTAATTCCATGCTTTTGTTCTTTTTAAACACAAACAGTTTTGTTTACCTGTTTTGTAGCTACAGTTTCGCCAGGAAAAAGACTGGGCTGCTTTGCTTTTATTATTATTATTATTTATACGTTTTGATGCACACTTCTTGGTATGAGTCCCTGAGTCAGGCTCGTCACTAGTCACAGGAAGTGTGTGTTAATTAGAGCGGGGTCAGCAGAAGCATGTGGCAAGTGGTGAAGGAGACTAGATGAGAGGCTGTGCTGATTCAGGAGTGTCAGTGACACCTTCTTCTAGTCAGCTTGTGTGTGTTTAGCACACACACACACACCCTGACAGTGTTTTGTATGTACATAGTTGTTTTAGAATGGGAGGTTCTGCTGTAGTCCTCAATCATCAGGAACCATTCGTTACATTTGAACCTATAATCCAGTGTTTTATTTTGTCCTTTGCAATGTCTCCTTCCCTCTCTGTCGTCCATCTTTTTTGTCCTCGGCTCCTAATTAATGTGACATTAATGAGTTGCACTGTTTACCTCAATGAGAGCATCATTGATTTATTGCCAAGTAACCAATTGCACCTTTGCCCACACACACAACCTCATACACCCAACTTTAGCCAGCTCACTCTGCTTGCACCCAGATTTAAATTTACTGCCTCTGTTTATTTGTGCATCTCTGCAGATTGCAAGGAAGCGACACAAGGTGATCAATACGTTTAAGAGTCCTCTGGGACAGACGAGGCCTCCTCCCCCACTGAAGCACATCGCTCTGATGCCTCTGTCTCAGATCCGGAGGGTACTGGACCTGAAGGACACGGATGGTAACAACTCAAAAATCTAAAAGTGACATTTGTAGCTTTTCGTCAAGTAGCTGATCCAGAAATAACATCACAAATTTAAAACTAGCTTATTTTCCCAAGCCGTCATTATTTACAACGTTGATATTTTCAATGATTTTTGTGAAAATTGAATATGACAGTGGGGACTGGGAATATTTACTGCTGGATTATGGGCTCGACACACGGGAGGCGACAAACGACCGCGATCAGCGAAATTTGTCGCTGTCGCTTTTATTACCTGACACACGGGAGGCGACCCGCGGCAGCTGCAAAGCCGTCGACGCGTTCTGTTCCATGGCGAAATCGAAACTTCTGTTGGTTTGTTTGGCTGTGTCAGGTTGGAGGGAATTGAGGTTATTTAAGCGGTTCAGAGTTAAAAAAGCGGTAGATATGATGTTTCACAAGGTGCTGCTAGAGTTATGTGAAATCTTCTGATTTTACTATATAAAACATAACAATAATCAACTTTTCCTCCATGTTTGCTCGGAGGTGTACGGAGCATCCTGTCCGCTCATTCATTGGTCAGTGAATGAAACCTCCGTTGATTGGTCGTCGTCCGAGCGACAGCGATGAAAAGTTGAAAATGTTTCAACTTTCTGGGATCGCGTCGCTGGGTCGCCTGTGCACGACACGTGCACGAGCGCAAAATTTCACACGCACGTTTTTCACGTTTCGCTTGGTAGGAGGGAGACCCGCGATTATCGCTTTGTCGCGCACGTCTCTTTGAAAATGAATGGAGGAGAGGCGATGTCGCCTCCCGTGTGTCGAGCCCATTAGTCTCCAGAGTCAAATAATTTAGTTAAAATTGGGATTGGAAATGTTGTCTTATTTACTGAAGTTCTTATTCAACTAGAGAAATACAAGATGGCAATTAGAATGAAAAATAAGATATTTTTGTTTGACATTATTGAAATAAAATGCTTTAGGAGTCCAAGGTTACTCGCAGGTATTGTAATATACGGAAACCCCCGATGATTTTGTCCAAACAAGCAAAAGAGCAGGAAACGACTCGGGTGAAGAAACATTTTCCAAAACCAGGTAGAAGAAAAAAAAAAAACCTTATTAAAAGTTATTCTTCATATTTATTTGTATTTTCGTTTGCTCAGACTTTAAAAGTAGAATTGAATATTTTCACTGAAATGAAGCAAAAATGGATCCGATTAGAACTTTTGGGATAGAAAACGTGGGAATAAGAAGATTTTTTTCTAACAGTAATTATGTCTTTTATAAGGCCTGATCTTTGCATCAGTTCTTTTTTTTTAACGATGTTTTGTCTTCTCTCCCTTTCCTTTGCTTATTTTAGCCACTCTTAGTCTGCACAGCCTTCTGTCCCAGTCTTCCTCTCACTCTCGTTTGCTTCTGCTCCTCAGAGTGTGCGAACGCATTCGCCTTGGTGGTTCGCCCTCCGACTGAACAGGAGAACTTGTTGTTCAGCTTCCAGCTGGTTGGAGAGGAAACGGTTAAAAACGCCTGGCTGCGTACACTTTGTCGTCATGTTGCCAACACCATCTGCAGGGCTGATGCGGTGAGAAGTCACACACACACACACGAGGGGGGTCGGGGTGCAAAGTCTGACACACGAATGAAAAGGAATAACGTTACTCCGTCTTTGACGGCAAGAATTTTTACAAAATGTGATCATTTTCTGTCCAAAAACAGATGAATTGCGCCACACTTCTGTTTCCTACATCAGAAGAGTAGAAAACCTTTTAGATGTAATCATAAATGGTCTGACACAAGTTTGTGTTCTCTCATTGCTCAAATTAGATAAATCCTTGTAAACATTCAAGTGGAGATGGAAAATGTCAGCTTCAGAGCCAATAGGGCTGCTGGACTGGGGATTGTATTTATTATGGTCAGCGTTGAAATCGTTAATTTTTAACATCATTATTTGCACTGTCCATAGTTCATGTTGTAAAGACACAACAGGTGGCAGGTGACAAGACCAAATTTGCTATATCAGTCCAGACTACTGGATTTGTAGGGTAAGAAATGCGTCAAAAATGACGATCAACCGGTTACTCGAAGAAACGTCTCCGAATGTATGTGCACAACACCGTTTTAGTGCGAATGCAAACATTTACCAGATTATTTTGTGTTCTGGTTTATCTAAATGCATCAAACTCATGATCAGCATTTCGCCACCCTGCAGGACGACAACCTGAACTGAGCAGCCTGCAGACTCAGCTGTGACCCAGCCGCTGGAATCGGACTCCACAAAAGCAACAGAATAAACGAATATATGTTTTTGGCATAGATGAGGCTAAATAATAATTTAAAATGTATTTAGTTTTTCTTAATATTATTTATTTAATTTACAGGATGTTCCGTCGTCACTAAATGGACGCTTTTTCTTAATTTTGGTTTCAGGGTATCGCGGGTCCTTAAAAAGCCTTAAATTTGCTTTTCCAAATTTAAGGCCTTAAAAATCCTTAAAAATGACAAATAATCCTTAAATACAGTTCCCAAAGGTCTTAAATTACCAAAGACCCAATAAACAAGATATCTTTATTTCTATAAAAACATTTTGAATTTCTGGTTAGTGTTCAGCATTTAATGGGTATCATATTTGCGTAAGCGGAACTGTATACATTCAGTTGGTTGTGAACGGGGGCTATTTTTAGATGAACACATTAGCTGGTTAAGCTAGTGGGAGCTTGCATCATGGGGAAGTGCAAGTTTAATGGTAACTGGATGGCTAATCCCATGTTCGCGACATGGTTAGCACCGGTTTCAGGCAATAGCTGGAAATTATAGCTTAAATTTAATTTAAAAAAATTGCTTAAATTTGGTCAAAGTGGCCTTAAAAAATGTCTTAAAAAGTCTTAAATTTGGCTACTTTAAACCTGCAGATACCCTGTGGTTTACAAAAATGAAGAATAGCAAGTTTTTTTTTTGCTGTTGATAAACAGGAGGTGTAAATATTAGCCACATGTGCTTGGGGATAACACATTGGTGCTGTGTCGATCACATGCATTACATGTAATGCAAAGGCAGCTGTAGTTATCAGAAGAAGCAGCAGGGGGCGATGCTGTTCTCTAGTCTGCCTGCTGCTGCACAGCTGCATGTCTAATTCGTTTTCACCGAGGCGGTGCTGCGGTGTGAATACCAACGAGATGGAGCCGTGCTTGCTAAAAACCCTCCACTAGACGAGGGGCAGAGACGAATTTAAAACTGTATCTGAATTTTCTTACATGCTTCAAATAGTAGCATTTTTTTTTTCCTCAAAAAGAGCTTCGTCTTTATCTGCACCAATCCCACCCTTCAGCTTTAGATGTGTTGTATTAACTTTGGAAGTGTGTTACTTTTTGTGATCCTTGTAACCAGGAGGATCTCATTCAGTGCACAGACCCAGACTCACTGCAGGTCAGCACGAAGGATATGGACAGCACGCTGAGCAAAGCATCCAGAGTGATCAAGAAGACCTCTAAAAAGGTAATAGGTCTGTGCAAATGTAATTGCATCATCTATTGGGTGGACCAGACACTGGGCCGAATGTAACACCAGCTAGTTCCAAAACTCCTCTCCTGTTTTAAGAGCACACACACATTCTAACCATTTCCTGAAATGTTCAGCTCTTCACCCTTTGAGCTTGGGCTCAAATTTATGATTGAGTCTGAAACGATGTTGCTGTTTGTTTCCTGATAATGACTTCAAATCGCAGCAAAATGGAGCAGCGTCTCGTCTCACGTTTGGAGGATGTAGTTCCTGCATCCATGAGTGCTATCCAGCGTACCGTAGAGTTTGGGATTCCCTAAGAGAGAAAATATTTGAAGGTCAAACAGAAAACTTTTCAGAGGGAACTGAAGGCAAAAATCAATGAGAGCTGTCAGAAAATGACTCCCAAGAGATAGAGTTCAGTGGGGTCCTGGTCTAAGAGGTGTTTGCAGGGAAAATGTTGTCCAATCAACCACTCATTCAGGGGACATCAGATGGGACAAAATCCAGGACCACAGTTTTTGAAACTTGATTGTAAATTTGATCCTAAACAAGATGATCTGACGCTAGGTTGTCAGACTAGACTGAATTATCTCCTCAACATTTAGAGTTGCAATTACTCAAATCCAGGGGCGGATTAAGGACTGAAGAACATCCGGGGCTTAACACGCGCACGCGCGCACACACACACACGTGACACGCACTAGTCAACATCATATTTTATTTATTGTTATTTATTTATTGAGAACCTCATTAGCTCACACCATAGTGTGGAGCTATTCTTCCTGAGGTCTCTTTCAATTTCATTACAAATATCATATATGTCTTGTACCACATAATTACCACATAATTTTTAATCTGAAGCTACATATTAAGCATTTTCAGGGCAGAGTATTGTTCCTGTTAGTGTTTAGTGTGAGATGATAGTAAATATTCCCGTTCTTTCTCCAACAACTTTACCTGATAGTAAGCTAACTTTAGGCAAACCAGCAGCACAACAAATATTTTCAAATAAGACTCACAAACCTGAGTCAGCACCAGTCTCATCAGAGCTGGGGTTCTGTCGTTGGACTTTTGGTCTAAAAAACGTCCTTATGTCCATCTTCACTCATGCGTTTCAGGCAGAGAGTGTAGAAGAAGCCGGCTGCTGAAGGGCTTCTTCTTCAGTGGTGGAGGCTCAGGCAGGCTGTATACAAACTACTGCCAGCTGCGCCCTCTCTGTTGGACTTTGGTACTGCATGTTACTTCCACGATTTAGATCCGGGGCTTTCCAGGAAACATCCGGGGCTTCAGCCCAAGTAGCCGGGCCTAACGCCGCCCCTGCTCAAATCACACTCTTCAACACAAGACCTTTAGATACTCCTTAATTTATTTATTTATTTTTTCAATCTGCACAGAACCTTAAATATGTGGCATTGCAAACTTTTAAAGCCACATGCACACCTCGCATGTTTTATTTGTTCTCGTGGACCCTTGGTACCCCAGACCACGTAAATCCCACATCTTTTACTAGCTCACAGGCCTTTTTTCTGGGGTCGTGAAAACATTTCACCTTTATCCAGAAAGCGTGTCCCTGCTCTATGTCAGCAGCAATACTCTGTTGTGTTTTAGGTTGACAAGCTTTCCTTAGGGATCGCTTACCTTGCAGATGGCTGGGATGAAACATCTTTTGGCTCAACTAATAATTAACAGATGAGATTTTCTTTAAACCTGTCAGTAAATGCACTATTGGAAAGCACCCCCCCCCCCCACACACACACACACACACACACACACACACACAAACTACATAAAATCTTCTGTTTTAAGGCTGTGAGAGTGGGGAATAGATACACAGACCTCTGCAATTCCAATTTTTTTTCTTTTAGACCCACAATGAGGTAGAAAAATAAATAAATACAAATGTATTCCAGCTTTTGCTGGTGTTTCCTTAATTTCATTAGGTTGATTTCAGGATTCTTTTGATCTGTGTTGTTTTGATTCATTAAGTAGATTGGTGAATTAGCATCTCTTATAATTTATTTGTTAAAGTTTGCATTTGGTTACTGCTGAAGCTCACTAAACTCATCTATTACAAGGTAATGACTGCTCAAAAACTTTGCTCAAACATAGTACGACATGTTATCAGTAAAAGGTTTGACTGGTCTTACTGGGATTATTGTGATAACTTGGCTGCATTTTAGACTAGTTTTAAATTAATTTATTTTCATGCAGAAAATCAGAAAATTAAGTGGTCAAATATGGTAAAAGAAATCCCAAAATAAAACAAATGAACAAGTTAAATAAACATTGTTTTTTAATAGTATAGATAATTATAAGACGCTTTAGAATAATCTAGATAATTTTAGAACATATCACTGTTCAATAATACAGAATATATCACAATTATTAAACAATGGTTAATTTTTATAAAACGGATCACTGTTGAATATTTTAAAAGGTTATTGAACAATAGATACTATTTCTGATCAAATCTACATCATTAGAATATTTTATATTTGAATATCTGCCTCAATGTCATCGTCCTCCTGTTCATCATCATCATTGATGGTGAGATTGGCTGGCACAGTAACTGTCCTCCATTTTCCATAGAAAACACGCGCAGTCTGACAGCAGCATTGTGACATCATATGGTATTCGCTAATGTCATCAGGCCAATAGAAATGGCAGATTTAAATACAGATGTGGTGCAGAGGTTTTACCTAAAAAAGGTGCAACACTGACAGTTTTGGGCAGAACATTTAAATTTGAACTAAGATGCACTAAAGTGCCAATTTAGTGACTAAACATGTCTACAGCACGATTAGACACTCATTTATACAGTTTATCAGCAAATAAAAGTTGATTTGAGGTGACTTGCTATTTAAATACTCTTTCTCATAATTGGATTCACCTGTGTATGGTCATGATCACTCGGCTTACCACACCAAATTTTAGTTCCAATAATTAGTTCAAAAGTTTTTGGAATCAATAAAACGACAACAGTGCCTAAATGAATGCGCCTGCCTAATTTTGTGTAAACAATAATTGCACACATTCTGTAAATCCTATAGATGTTGTTTCACTTCTCAAACATTACTGTGTTTGTCTCCTCTGATATATTTAACAGAAAATTTTTTATCGTAGCAGCCAACTATTTATACAGGAAAATCATGAAGATGAACCAGGCTACTCAAATGTTTGCATCCCACTGTAACATAGATATGACACAAATCCATGCATCTATATTCTTTGTTAGGAGGCTCTTGTTAATGTTTAAACAAAACTGTCAGAATCATGGGATTATGTATGCACACTGATGATTGCTGTAGCGTTATGGATTTATGCTCTTTTATGAAAGAGAAACCATGCTACGTATTAATTCGGAATATTAATTTTAATAAATCAATAACCAAATTTTATATTGTTCAGAAGACTCAAAGGTTGTTTTCATCCATAAACTGCCGATAATATCTGAGTGTCTGTGTTTCAGTTCAATGAGGAAACAAGTTTGAAGGATTAAAAGTTTTAATTCTTCAAATTAAACTAATGATTTTGAAAATTGACAAACAGGAAATAACAATCACATTGGCAACTTTGTGGGACAATCTTTTAACAGTTTATATGCTGTTCTTGCTCAAATAGACCTTCTGGTGAATTTATGAAGATTGAGAATGTTGTGACATGAATGCGTGTGTGAGTCTGATTTTGCTTCAAGAAGAAACAGGTGTCTGAGTGAAGTGATGGTTTGGATAAACTTAGGTCTTATCAGAGAACTGCATCAAACGCTAAAACCGTGCTCTGTCTCACCGAACTCTTGTGGACCCTCTTTCGGATCCGGGCCGTGGAGGATGTTGTGGTTCATCCAGATGACACCGGCGGCTGACAGGAGACATAGGTGTCGAACGGAACCGGTCCAGAGTTGCCCTCGGTACACGTGGATGGTAGAGCGTTTTATCGATGCGCTTTCTTAAGTTAATTCACTCAGAAATCAAAAGACTCGGTAATGAGTCTTCGTTAGAAGTCGCGATTCAGCTATTCTGCCTGGCTTGGCAGAAACAGCGTGAAAGGGGGGAAGAACGAGCCAACAGGCTCTGCCCCCCCTTTGGTTTTCAGGTCTGTTCTCTCTCGTTGTCCAACCCGAACTGAATCAAAAGACTGAAAACTTACCAAAAACCTTTCTCTTCTCAAAGCAAAACATGTGCGTCATCAAATGTGTCTGGAGTTTACTGTGGGCAAGATGTGTGTGGGTGTGTGTGCTTGAGTGTGAAGGTCAGTACCACACATTCAACATTATCTACTTAAGTGTGGATTCATTAATCCATTATAATTACCCCAAAGCATACTAGTCATTCATTTGATTAAACACATTTATAATGAGCAAAATGATAATGGTTACTTTAACATTAAAATCAAGAAAAAGAAGTTTAAACTTTATGTTTTGACTTGGTCTGGGTACAACTCATGTAAACACATCTTCTGGTAGACTGCAGGTGGCTGATGTTATGGTTTCCTCCCAGACTCGCTGGCGTTCAGGTCTTAATCTGTGGGTGAAAGTTCTCAGCGACCCAGCTATGACCCAGCTGAGTCCAACACCACCATTGTGACAGAAAACTCATATTTCCTCACGTTACATTGCAAACATTGAGTGCGTTTACATGCGGCCAGTAACCCTTTTAAAACCCGAATATTCACAATAACCCGGTTCCGCAGGTCCTTGTAAACACCGCCAAAAACCCGGATATGCTCATAACCGGGTTTTTTAAAACCCGGTTACTACACCTGGGGTAACCCTTTTCTAACCCGAATGTTTGGTCGTGTAAACGCATATCGGGATATCCCCATCAAAGCGTGTGTTCTGCGCATGCTCTGTTCGCAAGGAATCTTGGTCTTTTGAGTAGCGAGACGTCTTGTATGCGCCAGAACACCGGAAGTAAACAACAAGTTGGGAGCAACATGGCGAGTCGCGGCACAGCACCACACTTTCGGAGTGACGAGGAAACTAAAGCACAAACAAACACGGTCGCTATCTCTTCCGAACTGGGAAACATGTTGTTGTTTTCACGGATACCAGAACAAGAACCGGAAATGAGGCATATTGCGTCTGGACGTAGTCCACACGTCCTGACGCTACCCCAACGTCTGCATTTAAATCGGGTTATGCAAGTTAGAGGTAACTCTTTCTATTTATGCTTGTAAACGGGTTATTCTGATCAACTCAGAAACCCGAATATCGACCTTAACCCCATCATAACCCGGATATTGGCTGCATGTAAACGTAGTGATTATCATTATAGAATGATGAAATCATAAATTATCAGATGTTTTTGTTTGTATTTCTTTGTCTTTTGTAATCATAATTAACTTCATTGTATTTCTAAATTAGACTGCCGTGTTTGACTTCGGCAGCTCATGAATTTTGCGGTGTTATAATAATGTAGAACGGTAATGAATTAACTAAAGGTTGTGTGGATGCTGCAACGACGGGCCGTTTCTGAGTGTGGCTTAAAATGAAGTGAATGAAAGTCAAACTCTTTCCATGGAGAATTTGCTTTGTCTGACTCAAATGTGTAATAGTATTTAATTTTTCCCTTGTGTGTTTTAGGTGACCAGGGCATTTTCTTTTTCCAAAACCCCCAAACGGGTCATCCAGAGAGCCTTTTTGGCCAACAGCACTCCAGATGAGAAAAGCAAAAGGCTGAGCTGTGAAAACCGTGCCTGCAGCAGCTCCACGCTGGCCGTAAGTTTTTACAAGTTAGAGGAAATAATCAGCCTCTAAGTGGAATAGTTATGTATAATGTAGTGCTGCTATTTAAATGGCTGCATATTGGTTTTAATTTTGTGTGCCTCATCGTGTCACTCGGCCATATAAAGATGCAGTTGTGGTTTGATGTTTACATATCCTGAGAAAATAGAAAAATCAGAACAAAATATCTTCAGCTCCAATTTTACTTTGGTTGGATTTTCATCTAGGAGACAACCCCCCCCCCCCCCCCCCCACACACACACACACACATTAAACTATATTTGTTGGTACCTTAAGTTACGTAATGATCCTTCCCAGCTCTTAATCATCAGCTTGTCGCAGAAAATTTTTTAAATAATTTTTCTCGGGGTTTTAGCAGAATTTTTGTGTTTTTGTGCAGAGCTGTAAAAATAATCCCTTCAGATTTCTGATGCTTTATCTTCTTGCCACAGAAGTTTCAAATTGGCAAACAAATCTCAACGTCAGGCAACGATAACCCGAGTAAATCCTAAAATCACTTATCAAATGATGGTTTTATTTACTAAAGAGAAAATATTATCCTAACAAGAAAGTCCTATGTAATAAAAAAATGTAATTGTCCCTTTATTATACTATGATTAACTGTCAATGTTGGGAGTAACGTGGTACAAAAGTAATTAATTACTGTAATGCACTGCTTTTTGCTGTAATGTGGTAATGTAAGGCATTACAGGGAAAGAAAATGGTAATATTTACTCGGTACAATTGTCAGTAACGCGGTAATTACAATGCATTTTTAAACCCAGAATCAAGACGTGGGTTTCCTAAAAATTCAAATTGCGGGAAGCCTGGAAAAAAAGATCCAGTATCCACATATATGACATCATTTATGGACTCAGCTTTGCGGGCATTCTATGAGCAGAGAGGACGCAGCGGTAACGGCTCAAATACTCCAGCTGCGTCCTGCGCGCGGCCGCTGTTATATTCACAAAATCGCTCCACCAAAACAAATTAAATAGTTTGCGATCGTTCATATCAGCCCATATTCTCTGGTACTTCATGTACTTTTCAGCTGAGTTCATAATCTGTGCCCCGGTGATTTCAACTCATTGCTGCTGGAGCGCAGCGCATGTTAAGCTTTTTTAATATATTTATTTTTTTACGTTCGGTAGATCCCTTTGGCTGATTAGTTAGAAAGTAGGAAATCTAGGAAACAGTTTTTCTGGAAGACGGAGAAAACATGCAGCATGCAGGAAGGTTAGAGAGAGAAAGGGCCGGAAATTATTCAAATAAAATCAAGAAAACAAAACAAAGTGCTTGAAAAGAAAAAAAGTAGGCAGATTTATCCCCAATACACATTTTTACCAGTGAAAAGCAATAATATATAAGCATTTAATATTTATACATGTGATAGAATCAGATCACCCCAGAAGTCAGTCCCACATCCAGGGCCGTATCAAGGCATTTGGGGACCAAGGCAAATATATGCTTGGAGCCCCCACCACCTCACTCCCTGCTCAGTTAATATAAGATGGCAGCATGCTGAGAGTACAGATTGTTGTTGCTTTTATTTAATAAACAATCATTTTAAAGCACTGTTATTATATCTGACTGTTTTTAACAGCAATCCTAGCTCAGACACCACATCACCTTCCACATATATGTCATGAGCTCACTGAGCGTCAGATTACCAGAATCATATTGAAGTTGTTTTGGTGAAAGTAACTTAAAGTAATGCAAAAGTCGTGTAATGCCTTACATTTTAAAATTAGTACTATTGTAATGTAATGAATTACTTTAAAATGAAGGTAACAAGTAATAAATAATGCATTACAGTTTTGAAGTAACTTGCCCAACGCTGTTAACTGTGATAAACCACATGGTTTGGTCAGCTGAGTTCAGCTCGACTTGGTCCAAAAATGGCATCATGGGAGAGTTCCAAAGCCCAAATCTCTGCTAACTAATGGCAACACACAGGCTCGTTGGCTGTTTACCAAATTAAAACCATCCTGTGGGCTGACGAAAGCAGAACGTTTTGGAGTGTGTGTGTCTCGTCACATCTGGAGTAAAATTCACACCGTCGTTAAAGCTACAATTAGAAAAACAAGTTAGCTTAAAACATTTTTCATGCATCTTAACAACGTTCTAACGTAGCATAGCTATAAATATATTGTGGAGATTTAAAAAAATATTAAAGTGGTTTTTCTGCATTTGTCTAAAAATTCCACCAATAACACGTTTCAGACTGAAAGCAACTGTTGGTCCATCCGTTGTCCGTCTCGACAAACTGCCGCACTTCCCTGGGTCCTCCATAAATTAAGCTCATGTATTTAACAACACAACACCACTGGTGTAAGAGGTTCTCTGCGTAATAATATCAGAGCTCTATTTGTGTGGTGGGCCAATCACAGTTCTCTATTGGTCTGGTGGGCGGGATGAAGTGGCGGGGCGAAACAACAAAGATGGCTACCGCTCATTTGAAACGGCTTTGGCATCTTCTTTTAGACCGTTTAGACTTGGGAAGGCCCCACCTTCAAAATCTCAGAAAATTTGAATATTATATCAAATTAAAGATTTTTTTTTTTAAACGGAGAAATGTCGGGCAACTGATAATTTATATATATTATTTTCAGCATGCGTCCAACTGGCCCAGCTGGTTTGTGCTGGGTTAGCTCTGGTTTTTCAGTTCCACAGCTCACTTTGTACCAGTTTTTTCATTCCCTTCACAAAAATATCTGGCTTACCAGGATCGTGTCATTTTAGATATTGTACATAGTATTGTACACACAATATTATTTTCTTAATATTCTGTAAATGTTTTGAGAAAGCTATAACGCTTGTGTTTAGACATACAATGAACATATTAAGAGTCAACGGTACAATTAATTGTGATTTGTCTATGCAAGCCAAAAGTCTGACTGATATTTTTACCAACCTTGTGCCGGTCTTATTAATGATCTTTACACATCTGCTCCATGTGTCTGCCTCCTGTCTTGTACTTCAGATGTCTCGTTCTGCCTCCACATTCACTTTGAACGGTTGTGCCATATCCAGTGCTGTGGTGCAGCGTTCGAACTCTCTGGACCAAACCCCTGTCAGAACCATGGTCCCTGTGTGTATATGTACTCCCTGTACACCAGCCACAAGCCCCGCCCACAGCCCCCCCTTCCAGACTGACTCAGAATCCAGCAAATTCCTCAACTTGAATCATTGCTCGACTGTTCAACCACCCAATTCCAACACTCACGTGCCAATTGCGATCCAGCCTAATGTAAACCCTCCCAGTCCTCAGAAACCCACCTCTGTGACGTGGCCCACATCCACATCTGATCGTGTAGTCCAAAGTTCCATCCAGCTCCAGATTTCCAAGTCAAAGTCTAGTCATGATGTGTTCAGACCTCTGCCCTCTGGTGCTCACCAGTCAAGACCCCCAGGCCTTCAGCCTGTTGATGTAAAGATCAGAACATTTTCTGAGTCATACAGGAATCCTACAGTACCTTTGGACCCACGCCAGGCTGTCCTAACCAGTCCTCGCAGAGAGACTTTGATATAAACCATCGCTGAGTTCAGTCCTGAAGTCTCATGTGAGCAAATATAACTGTTTTGTTGTCCTAGTCGAGGGTGCACTGATGTTTCTAATCTAAAAGTAAACCTCACCTTGAGCTGTTTGTTTTGTAACGTCCCAACACCACTGGTGCATTTCTAGTCCCAAATCAACTCCTTAGAAGCTAAGACCCTACAACAAAGATGGATCAAACAAAGATATCCTCAGCTCCAAATTAGAGCTTCGCTGGATTTAAAGGGACTGATAACTTTTTGACTACTGGCATTTGGCTCCAATCTAGAAAGGGCAGAGATTTTAAGGGTTGATTTGGAGTAGTGGTTCAGTTTAATGTACCTGGGCTACTAATTGGTGGTGGGAGTTGAGGCCATCAGCTGGACACATTCACTAGGTGAGTGCTAGTGCTAAAGAAATAAAGTTTAATCTGACCAACCGTAATCTTTAATAATGACTTTTGTCTTCCTAACACATTTGGGTTTCTCAGTTTGTTGTAAAACCACTTCAGTGTGACACTGGCAGTAAAAAAAAAGCACATTTCTATGATTTGCGCTTTAACACAAAGGACCGAGGTAAACCGCACCTTTAATAAAACACCTGTAGGGATTATGCAGTGCACATGTTCCTTCTTGAAGTCAAGCTAGAGAGTTGGTAAATCTCTGTATTGGTAAAGGTGGTTTGTCTTTATTAGTTAAGCTAATATTGATAAAGCAGGGCTGCTCTGAGAACCTATTTTAATTTTGGTCATGATATTTAAATTAAGCACAGTGTAAAAAATGAGTTCCACTTGTTTGGCTTTTCAAAATAAATCACAGGGTCAAATGGAACCAGGTATTTTTGGGCCATTCCCATCTGTACCGGGTCGGCCCGGGCCGGGTAGCGTAGGTTGTTTACATATCTGGGTGGCCTGGTATTTTTCCGGGCCAACCAAGGCTCATTCTCAGCCCTCTTCTCGAGGGGGTCTGCTTCAGGCCGACCAGGGCCAACACACCCACTGCTGACAGCAAACTCACACCTTCCATTAGAGCAAGCCTCTGATTGGTGGGTAGAATCAGCCCACATGGGCTTAAGGCAAGGATGTGTGGAATCAACCGGGCCAGGCTGGGGCCGACTGGGGCTACCCGGCCCGGGCCGACCCGGTACAGATGGGAATGGCCCATTTGTGTTTCTTATTAAAACAGAAGTCTGTGACACTATGCTTATCTGGAATACTGTTTAACTGTGCCAAGGAAGAAATGCTATTGATCTTACAAAAGCAGTTTCTGCCAATCAATCAATTATGGGTCATGGGGCCACTGTCGAATCGTTTGGAGTACAGTATTTTAGAAGGGGATGAGTCGTAGAAAACATTTAGGACGGCTTCCAGTTGTGCTAAAAGTTAATCGTTCAGTGAGTTCACTGCAAGTTCCGAATTAAAAGTACAGAGAAATTACCGCTCGAAAAAACAAATATTCACCTCTGATAGCCTCAGTTTGGACGCTAAATGTTAAAGACGGGCTTGATTTGAAGGCCTCACACTAGAAAGTTTTTGCTTTCTAAAAGGAAAACTTGTTCTGTTAAGTGATGATGTTTTTCCCTTTAGAGATTTAGATTTTGGAGCCAGTACTTTTTATATCCAGGTACTACTGAACCAAATAGTGAGAAGACTATGAATGTTATTAGAAGTATTTGTCCCACTATGGAGCGATTATGGAAATCATCACCTGCAGATCACCCATATTGTGCAATGCTGAGCTGACATTAGAGCCACATCACATATGCAAATAATATTCACTAACGATGATGATGAAGGGTGCCGTTGTTGGAGATGATGTTTTGCAGGGTCTCTGGTTCGATTTACCTATTGAGATATCTCTGAGGAAACGCGTTCCTAGGAAGCACATTCCTTGATTATGGTACTAGTCTTAAGCTGGACGTACACTGTGTGACTTTTTCACTCGTAGCACTCAGCTTCAGCTCAAACTGTACGACTTCCTCGCAGGGCAGATCTCACGAGTCATGTGCTCACACTGCACGACCCAGTTCTCGGATGCGACCTGACTGCTCACACTGTACGTCTGGTAGCAACACGTCGGCCCTAAAAATATGCTAAAAATAGCAGTTTTTACTCAACACGTCAGACTTTTTTGTCTTGTTTTGCCTGTTGTCCTTCGGGAGTGCTGCAGGAGGACACGCAGGGATTTATGGGGGTTGGATGAGGAAAACGAAATAAAGAAAGTAAATCTGTGTTTTGTGATCAGTTTAATTTGACACGAACACGACAAACACACTTTCTTGACAATCTTTGTGAGTAAAAAAAACGTTTAGAAATTAAAACGAACAACGTGTGTTATTAGGGAAATAGCGGGCGAGCGGTGTTGATGCAGGATTGCGCATGCGCCGTGAGCGGTTCTGATACTTTTTGGGTCGCAGTGCCGCTTCAGCAGTGCGATACCCTCACGAGGGACGAGCGAAATATTAAACACGGCAGAAGTCCGTGCGAGCTCACGATTGCTGATCGGTAGCTGGTCACGTGGTGTTAATCGCCTCTCGTAACCCCCTGTACACTACACCACGCTCGGCGCAAAACTCGCCCCGATCTCGTGGATTCTCGCACGAGTGGAAAATCGGCTCAAAAAAGTGAAAAGGTCGCACAGTGTACGCCCGGCTTTACATGTTATGCTCCTAAATGTTGACTTGTCCAGTGGAGCGGTGTGGCTGACCTGTGTTTGTACTTTCTGCTTTTCTGTCCTTTTTAAACTAAACTAGTCAAACAGATGCCAAGCCACTTTTAATGTCTTGTTAAACTGATGTTTAGCAGTAAAAGCTTGAAAAAGCAGGATTTCTCTAGTTCAGCATGCATTAAGTTGGGTAAATAACATAAGCTGGGCGTACACAGTGACTTTTTGAATGTTAGCATTTAGTTCCAACTCACACTGTATGACTTAGTGCTCACACGGACTGCTCGTCAGACTGCTCAATCTATTTGTGTGGTAGCAAAACATCGGACCTAAAAATATACCTAAACTCATTCCTTTGAGTCCGAAAACCTGGAGACTGTTGCTTTGTAGCTGATGTCTGTTGTCCTTCAGGCTTGCCGTAGTTTTAGGAGGACACAGGGGTTTGAGGGGTTGGAGGAGGAAGACAAAGGAAAGGAAGTAACTTAGGCCTAGTCCACACGTAGCCGGGTTTTTAAAAAAACGAATATCCGCCCCTCCAAAAACTTGCATCCACACTACCTCGTTAAAAAACAAACTCTGTCCACACGTACCTGGATAAATACGTTGTTAAGGACATGCCAGACCTGTAGGTGGCAGTACTTCCCCCATTCTTAACCTCGTCCTTCGTCTGTGGTCTTCCGCAAGGGGCAGTAATTCCGCTTGCAAAAACAAACAAGCAAAAAGCGCTTGGACAATTGATAAAGCGAGCACAGCTCTGAGGGCATCCTTGCTGTCGGCTAGTGTAAACACAGGTCGCACACGTGATGTCAGCATTTTTTGTCGCGGAAAGTGACGTTGCGGACCTTAAAACTCCGGTTTTGTCTGTCCACACGCAGACACCCAAAACGGAGAAAACGCAGATCTTCACTTTGGCCGGAGTTTTTAAAAAGATTCGTTTTCGTGTGGAAAAAACTCCGTTTTCGTGTGGATGACAGGCCAAAACGTAGAAAAATATCTACGTTTTGGCAGATCCCCGGCTACGTGTGGACAGGGTCTCAGTGTTTAGAATCTGTGTTGACATAGGCATGGCACACATGCTTTCTTAACGATCCTTTCTGTTGTCTGTGGAGAAAGGTGTAAAAATAAGGAGGTGACGTGTGTGGACGCTGAAATACCGGGCAGCCGTGTCGAAGTGTGTGCTGTGTGAGCGGTTCTGGTACGTTTGGTTCGTAGCGCTGCTTCAACAGTGCGACACTCTTACGAGGGGCGAGCAAAGTCTCAAATGTTTGATATTCATTTGACTGCACAGTTGCTGTAACTGGTCGTAAGGTGTTAATGGCACCCTGTATACTACAAGACGCTCAATGCAAACTCGCCTCAAAGATTCTTGCACAAGAGGAAAAGCAGCTCAAAGTAGGCTAAAAACCACACAGTACACCCGGCTTTAGCTTAGCAGTCTACATCCCTTTATTAGGCGTTCTGCAACTAACTGAACTAATATTATTTAAGACTCTGCTGAGATTCCACCTCTATTAAAAATATTTTAAAGTTGTTTTAAATAACTTAACATTCTTTGCCACTCGGTCTGATTGCAGCCAGAACTTTCTAACAAGCCATCTTTCCAAGCAATTAACATTAAATGTTTTAAGGGTTGATACCTTTTTTTGTATTTCTATTTATAGTATTATTTTTTCTTTTGTTTTACAGGCACACCACTCCCCCTCGATGGTTCATCTGCCATCTATGTTCGAGAAAAAATATCACACATTTAGTCGGTCGACCACCCACCTCTTCTAGAGCATCGGTGCATGATGGCGCCAGCAACATCAACCTTGTATTATAAAGATTTGATCAGAAAGTGCTGTGTATAGTTGAGTCAGTGACGCATAGCAGACCTGTATCTGCTTGTGTGTGAAGCTCTAAACAAAGTTTCCTTATTCAGAGGAAACGTTGAACAGTATTTAGAAGAACGAGAGGCTGGTATGGGCAAATTGATGATCAGCGGTGTCAGAAATGTTGAGTTGAGTCAGATTTCAATTGAAACGATACACGATTGTGCGTAACGCTGAAGTTTGTCACAATGCATCTATATAAACGTCCTTCCGTTAGATTTGAAACTAATAAAGTAGTCTGGTGTATCTTTCCTAACGCGCACTGGTTTAACAAGCCTTTATTACCAGACACTAACTGGAATGGTGCTGTTCCTCTGCTGAATGGGTCGCCTTACATTTAAAATAAGTGAAGGATTCTCTGTTGCGTTCTATTATTGGCTTGTTTTGTTATAACTGACATCTGTTAACCTGCGGTTTGGTTTTGTGGTCACATCTGTTAGCTCGGACTCTGCTGGATGATTGACTTGTGAGTTGGCACTAGCCATAGCACAAGTTAACATCGTGTTTCCTTTTCTAATCTTTGTGCGGTTGAGATTTTTCCATTTAACTGATTCTTGTTGAGCTCTTTTTATTGTTTTTCATTTACTACCTTTGAGTGAAATCTTTTTACAAGCTGACATTTGATCCTGCTTTGTTTGAGTAGAGTAGGTTGATATCACCTGTTATAATTCTATGTGCTATCTTCAGGTAAACCTCTGATGGTTTCCAGCTTTTATAAAGCTATTTTAACATTTTGAGGACTGAAGAATTAAAGCACATCTTGCTCTTCCTCCATGTGCGCTCGTCCCAGTTTGTTTTTTTTGTTTTTTATTTTGGAGGGCGGATCTATCTGTTCATATTTATTCTTTATGGATACACAAAGTCCTGCTTTTTAGTGCTATTTATGGTGATTCCACTTTTCTGTCATTTCTTTAAAAATTTTTGTCACTGGTTATTTTATTTCTATTAAATGATCATAACCATTATTTACTATGTCTGTCTTTTGTCATTAGAAGGAATCTAATATTTCCTTTGAGTTAAAATTCGAAATTAGTATCTAAACTTTGTATTTGGGAAATTTACTGAGGTATTTTTAAAACAGAAGTTACTTCGGGTTTAAAAGGTTTTGGAGGCACTCGATCCTAAAATCAGTAAATAAATCTTCAAGGCTCGTAATGTTAGATTCTCAAAGTATTCTTAGAGCTTCTAGAGTCTGAAGGCCCCGTTTGTGATTTACATACTGCTTTGAAGGGAGCTCACGAATGGTCCCCAGTGCTCCTCTTCTACTCGGTTGATGCTGAAGTTTAATCAGAAGTTTCTAGATTCCCTTTAGGCAACAAAAATAAAACCTACTCCCCTTACCCTAGTCCCCCTCCAAGAAACATCTATTTAACCAGCATAATCAGCCTTTTAAAGGAAGTCAGTCTAGTAGCAAAATCCTGACAAATCTGAGACCAGCAGGGAAGATCTTGATAAATGTTTAAAATGCAGCCTGATGTCGCAAAGAAATGCAATGGCTCAGATACTTTTTGATCCATGCAAAGGGAAGTCTCAAGCATTCCCTCTTCAGGGAAGTCTGAATAATGTTCAAACTTGAGGATTTTCACATAAAGCTGTGACAATTCCTCAGCAGTCATTCCGATCTATCCTGGTTTATCCCCCCTCTACATTAGCTTTTAGACTTCCACACTTGCACCATTCAATTGCGCGATCCCGACCAGCGGTGTGAGTGCATAGGGTGTCTCGATTCTCAAGTGCGGAAGTTGATCACGTCCCTTTTGCACTCATGATCCGCACTTCACCCAAGTCCGCATTCATGCAGACGAAGGGTATTACCCAGAATTCATTGCAGCGGGAGAAAAGGCTAAACTGCCTTTTCTGGAAAATATGTATTTTCTAATGAAAGTAGTTCATTAGAGGATGATTAATTGATGCTCTGAAACTTTTAGACATAACAGCAATGAATAAATTTCTTTCAAATAATTGTTTGGTTGTTTGAAAGTTGTTAATATATATATATATATATATATATATAATTTTTTTTATATCACAGTGACTAGCATCCCGGCATGCATTGCCGTCAATTATGCAATGCTCCCTGTCTCAGTTCGGCAATTATTTGCACACTCGAAGCCTTACTGTGCACATTCTCCAAGTGCACTTTGCTGAAGACCACAGGGTGCAGTTTGAGTACTAGGATTGGGTCTAAGTAGTGTCCCAACAGTCTCTAGTTCTCTTACCTCATTCATAGGCATCTTCTCTCAGCAACACTTTCTCATCTGATTGTCCTGTTAATTCTGTCAGCATCTGAAGAAGAAGAAAATATCATTTCTATAGCGCCTCTCAAGATCAAAATCACGAGGCGCTTCACAAAAACAAAAAATATAAAAATTGTAAAAATATAAAAAGCATTTCGAAAATGTTTAAAATATATTTAAAATGCGCAAGAATAAGCTGTTGCGATTTAAAATAAAAAATGTTAAGAAAGAGAGAGAGTGAATAGGAAAGAGGGAAATCAGTGGATCCTGAGGAAGGTGGAATAGGTGGGGAGAGCAGAATAAAGAGAGTGGTGAAGAAGGTCATCCAAAAGCCAGCTTGAACAATTGAGTCTTCAGCTGCTTTTTGAAGGAGACCACTGAGTCCACTGATCTCAGGCTCAGGGGAATAGAGTTCCAAAGTCTCGGGGCCACAGCAGCAGATGATCTGTCACCTTTGGTCTTTAGCCTGGTGCTGCACAACCAGTAGGCTTTGATCACTGGACCTCAGGGACCTGCTGGGGGTGTAGGGACAATGAAGATCACCAATGTAAGATGGTGCTTGTCCATGTAGGGCCCTATAGACCAGAACCAGGATCTTGAAATGAACCCTGGAGTTGACAGGCAGCCAGTGAAGCTGGAGGAGAAGCGGGTCGATGTGGGTATATTTGGAGGACTTGGTCAGACGCCGAGCACAGGCATTCTGAACCACCTGTAGACTGTTCAGGGAGGTTCTGCTCAGACACGTGAAAAGAGAGTTACAGTAGTCTAAGCGTGAGGAGATGAAGGTGTGGAGAACTCTCAAGTTCAGAGCGGGACAGAATGGGACTCAGCTTAGCAATGTCCCTGAGATGGAAGAAGGAAGAGCGAACAAGAGAACTGACATGAGAATCCAGGGTGAGAGCTGGGTCAAAGGTTACGCCAAGATTCCTGACGGAAGATTTGGTGTGGGAAGCAAGCTGACCAAGAGAGTCTCTGACTTTGGGAACCAGCTTGTCTGGGGCACAGATGAGGATCTCAGTCTTATCTTCATTCAGCTGAAGAAAGCTCCCAGCCATCCAGGCTTTGATAGAGTCTAAGCAGATGTGTAACAGCTGCAGCTTAGACATCTCATGGGGCTTAAAGGAGATGAACAGTTGGATGTCATCTGCGTAAAGATGGTAGGAGATTCCCTTGAAGGAGCTCATGAAGTGTTGAAGAGGAAGCAGATAGAGGAGGAAAAGCAGAGGCCCCCGCACAGAACCTTGTGGGACACCATGGGTAAGAGAGGTGGTGGAGGACCTAAACTTGGAGACGGCCACAGAAAAGGAGCGCTCAGAAAGATAAGAGGGGAACCACCATGGCATCATTTTTTAAGTTCTTCGATTCCAACCAACATTTCATACAATCAGGTGACAAAATCATTCCACCCACAAACCAGTTTTCAGGGACAATGGCACAATCAGATTCTAGGAAAAGCCTTGGATATCTCTAGAATAATGGATTTATTGGAACAACAAAGATATTAAGATTCCTGAAGGTCTCCCAGGTGTCTTGTGCTAAAAAGCTATTGGGTAAGTATACCTAATACCTCAAACGCCGCTTCTTTACCAATGTCCACTCAGCCAACCATATGGCAGCAGCTCTATCTAGACATCGTGAAGACGACTTTCTGAAGTTTTATTTGAGCATCAGATTGGACAAGAAATAATTTCAGAAACTGCAGACCTACTTGGATTTGAACTCGCAACTATGTGGTAACAATAAATGTCTGCTAGAGAAATTATCAATTGAGCAGTTGTGTGGATAAAAATGTCTTGATGGTATATCAATATGGACCAGAACCTTTTGAGGAATACTTTCAACACCTTGATAAATTTACAGATGAGGAAAAATTTGTTGGTACCCTCCGGTCAATGAAAGAAAACCCCACACTGCTCACAGAAATACTTGAATCTGACAAAAGTAATAATACAAATTCTATGAAATTTACCAATGAAAGTTGGACATTGTTCCTTGAGCTTGTGGCTCACCTTGGATTACTTTAGAAGTATTTTTGGGATCTTTTGTTAGCATTCAGATTATACATCTCTTTGATATGTCAACAATTTTCCTCCTGCAGCCACATCCAGGGAGGTTGTCCACAGTCCCAAAAATTCTACATGGAAACATGTCAACCAGAATATTCAGATCCGATCAGAATGAAATTCCATTCTGATTGAGAGAGGTGGTTTTGTCCAGTCATCATTCCGATTAACATCCATATACACACTCATTCGGATTCTAGGAGTAAAACGATGCTCATTCCGCCTTTGCAGATGCTCAGGACAAGTCTGAAACATGGTGTGAGGAACCGAAGTTATCCAGCCCTCTTCTGTGTGTAAAAGTGATCAATAAAAACAAAAGTATAATGGTAAAAATTTTAAGAAGGTCCATTATGGGGAAAAAAATGGAAGTCCACAGACAAAGCTAGAGAATAAGAAAATAAAATGTGAGGCGAAAGATGTGCTGACAACATGGTGTTTGTTTACTATATTTTTCCAGGAAAGACAACTCTGCACATGCTCAACATATTTAACCTGATTGAATTCTTGGTGCTTGTATACTCACAGCATGATCGGATAATGTCCATATAAATGGAGATTTGGAATTTCTGATCAACCAAGATTAAATCTGATTGGGGAAATTTGGCACTTGTAAATGTAGCTACTGACTACCAGGAGCCCTATATACAGGTCCTTCAAAAAAAATTGCATATTGTGATAGCTAATTATTGTCTGTAATGTACTGATAAACATTAGACTTTCATATATATTAGATTCATTACACACAACTGAAGTAGTTCAAGCGTTTTATTGTTTCCAATATTGATGATTAAGGCATACAGCTCACGAAAACCCAAAATTCTTATCTCAAAAAATTTGCATGTCATGAAAATGTTCTCTAAATTAGCTATTAACCTAATCATCTGAATCAACTAATTAACTCTGAACACCTGCAAAAGATTCCTGAGGCTTTTAAAAGCTCTCAGCTTGGTTCATTACTCAAAACCGCAATCATGGTTAAGACTGCTGACCTGACTGCTGTCCAGAAGGCCATCATTGACACCCTCAAGCAAGACGGTAAGACACAGGAATTTCTGAACAAATAGGCTGTTCCCAGAGTGCTGTTTCAAGGCACCTCAGTAGGAAGTCTGTGGGAAGGAAAAAGTGTGGCAGAAAACGCTGCACAACGAGAAGAGGTGACCGGACCCTGAGGAAGATTGTGGAGAAGGGCCGATTCCAGACCTTGGGGGACCTGCGGAAGCAGTGGACTGAGCCTGGAGTAGAAACATCCAGAGCCACCGTGTACAGGCGTGTGCAGGAAATGGGCTACAGGTGCTGCATTGCCCAGGTCAATCCACTTTTTAACCAGAAACAGCAGCAGAAACACCTGACCTGGGCTGCAGAGAAGCAGCACTGGACTGTTGCTCAGTGGTCCAAAGTACTTTTTTCGGATGAAAGCAAATTTTGCATGTCATTCGGAAATTAAGGTGCCAGAGTCTGGAGGAAGACTGGGCAGAGGGGAATGCCAAAATGCCTGAAGTCCAGTGTCAAGTACCCACAGTCAGTGATGGTCTGGGGTGCCATGTCAGCTGCTGGTGTTGGTCCACTGTGTTTTATCAAGGGCAGGGTCAATGCAGCTAGCTATCAGGAGATTTTGGAGCACTTCATGCTTCCATCTGCTGAAAAGCTTTATGGAGATAAAGATTTCATTTTTCAGCACGACCTGGCACCTGCTCACAGTGCCAACACCACTGGTAAATGGTTTACTGACCATGGTATTACTGTGCTCAGTTGGCCTGCCAACTCTCCTGACCTGAACCCCGCAGAGAATCTGTGGGATATTGTGAAGAGAAAGTTGAGAGACGCAAGACCCAACACTCTGGATGAGCTTAAGGCTGCTATCGAAGCATCCTGGGCCTCCATAACACCTCAGCAGTGCCACAGGTGGATTGCCTCCATGCCACACCGCATTGAAGCAGTCATTTCTGCAAAAGGATTCCCGACCAAGTATTGAGTGCATAACTGAACATAATTATTTGAAGGTTGACCTTTTTTGTATTAAAACACTTTTCTTTTATTGGTCGGATGAAATTTGCTAATTTTTTTAGATAGGATTTTTGGGTTTTCATGAGCTGTATGCCAAAATCAATGTTGGAAACAATAAAAGGCTTGAACTACTTCAGTTGTGTGTAATGAATCTAATATATATGAAAGTCTGTTTATCAGTACATTACAGAAAACAATGTACTTTATCACAATTGGCTAATTTTTTGAGAAGGACCTGTATAGCTCCACTGACCGATCACATAATTGTAGACACCTGTGATGTGAATTAGTGCGCACAGCTTGAATTAACATCAGGCCTGCTCCATGAGTTTTTTCTTTAATAATTCCATAGAAATATGGTTGAAAAGCAACATCTGACTTTCATTGATTCAATTTCATAAAACTTTTTATCTATTATTCCTTTTGTCAGATTTCAAGTTGTTTCTGTGACCATTGCGGGTTTTTCATTCATTGACCGATGGGTACCAACAATTTTGCGCACATTTTTATAACATGAAGAATTAAAGTGGTTTTGATGAGGAAGGGGGTCCAACCCAGTAACCATATTCAAAGTGGCTTTGTACGTGTATATGATGTTAGTCAGGCAGTTCATCTGCTAAAACCTTAATGATAACCATGTTATTGTGGCAATGAAACATTACACGGTGTATCAAATCAAATCAATCAAAAGATACTTTATTAATCCCAGTATCATGATGCATCTGGGTTTGATTTACAGGCACCAACTGCAATGGTCCAACTGAAATGTGTTCATTTTTGGTCTTGGAAATTCAATGAAAGGTTATGCAAAAGTTATGGAAAACCGTTTTTTTAAAGGTGTACGAACCCTGTGCTAACCTGTTTACTGGAATTTGTGTTCAATTAAAGATTTGCTTCATTGTTTCTCTGGTCTTTACAGATGCAGTATCAAAAAAACAACAAAAAATAATTAAGATTTTTATCACAGATTATTTTTCACATTGGTTCAACGTTCCTCTGTCAGTGAATCTTAAAAGTGAGCGACTTTCTGAATGTAGTCGCAACTAAAAGCTGGAATTAAGAAATGTTTTGAGTTTACACACCTGGTTGAGTGTTGCTGCATGCCTTTAGCTTCGCTCTAATCACATTAGCTGCCCTAGACGGGCCCAGCTGCCTCACACCGAGGTAAGGTGTGTCCTGAATAAAGGGCCTTTATTTTAACCACATTAGTATTTTATACCATCAAATTGGGGGTTGATTTCTGCTTTGTCCTCTTTACATGCCTTGTCTTCAAAGCATTAAGGTAATCTATGTCTCTTGGAAATATGGACGTGCCAGGCTGCCAGCCACTGGAGGTAGGCTGCCCTGCAGGCCCGAGGCCAGGAGAGATAGGGGAATAGTCAGAACCAAAAGGGACCTCTTCACAGAGGACACACTCTTTTTATATTTGCCTTTGCCTTCACTTCAAAGTGCTTCTGTTCGGGGGTGGTGTTGGTGGGGGGTGGGGGTGGGGACAAAAGGAGAGACTGGCTTTAAGAAGGATGAAGGGGTGCTAAATTCAAGCAACAATCATCAATCCAAAAAGATTCAGCCCAGGTAAGAGCAACTGTAATGCATAATTTACCTAAATGCTTTAATCGACTCGGCCTCATGCTCAATGGATACGTCAGAAATATGGTTCCCCCATAAATGGATTACAAACTAACTAAATAAATAGGAGATTAGTTCAAAATCTGAAGGTTTTCTGTGAAAGTCATGTGTCACCTGTTCCGGCAAAGGAGGTCTGATCTGAGAGAGGCTTTCATGTTTAGTAACATTTTTATTAATCCATGGCCTAAAGTGTTGCTTTTTCTACCAGGAAATGTATTTTCTTGAAAAAGAAATTACCTGTGAACGTGATTGTTTCCTCCTGAGTCCAGAAAGCACAACAGTATTTTTGCTATTGACAAATGTTAGGGCCATTACATGTCTATTCATTGTGTTGACTCCATATGTCAAGTTGTTCAAATCCAATTTTACTGGTGATTTGATGGATGAGAGGGTTGCTGTGGCTCAGGTTAGATCTATTAGACCTAGAAGACTGATTCAGCTGATGAACATGAAAAGACATTTTAAAGCCTTTCAAAAACAACAGAAAACATTCAAATCATGCACAATTTCAAATGCAGCTTGTTTCATTGGTCCAGTACAGCACAGACACCTCTAGCTTTTTCAATCAACCTTTTTCATCAAGCAGTTTCGAATGTGAGGGTAAACAGTCACCCACTTAGTGAATGGAGTGTGCATAACCCTTACACACCGTGGTGAAATGCTACAACAGCCGGCTTATGTATATGCATGAGATCCACAAGGCACTTTGCATTGACCATTTATGGCAGAAAGTGGGCGTGGTGAGGGCGGGATGTGATCAAAAAAACAGCTGAGAACCCTTCTAGGAAGTTTCTGATTTATAAAGCGGAGATAGCGTGAAGCTGTGTGTACTCCATGTTTTATAGGTCACAAACCTACTTGGCATAAGTAATTTTTTTTTGCTGAGCTTAAGTACGGTTTTAATAAGGATTCTACGCAATGTTTGATAAATGAGACCCCAGAGCTCTAATCAAAAATCCATTTTTTTTTCTGATTATTTTTCACCGGGTAACACAAAATTTGTGCCTGTTGTAGAAACTCCACCCGTCCTCTGTGTCACAAATGCTGCTCAGATGTTATAAATATACAATCCAGAAAAAACATCCATCTCTGGTGTTTTAAAATGTGAGAGAGGGAGAAATGTTTGTTTTCCTGTATGCTCAAGGTACTCCAGGTAGCTTTTTATCCATCTTATTACCCGTATGTCGCTTTGCTGTTAATTTCTATCAGGCTGAGGTGCTGACATCCAATAAGGAAAGAAATGGAATGCTCCAAACCTACTGAGTTTGATTCTGATTGTAACTCATGAGATGATATTTATACAAGATGCCTGTTTGAAGAGCTCTGTTTGGATAGTTCAGTCTTCTATGACAAATTAAATTTCTCATGCAAAGTATAAATAAACAAATTCGACTCCAACTCTAAACGGCTGCATTCCCGAGGATCCCCATTAGCAAACAGATGGATATTTTTGTTTATTGTCTATGAATCAAGATCCTGATGACTGAATCCTAAAAGCCATCTTGTGTTCTCAACTCTGCTTTTTATCACCTGCATATCCAGTCAGCACAGCTGGCGAAGGCTGCTGGTTAGCTTGACTGTCTTCTACTTTTATTTCTCCACATTTCATTGGTCTTGCCCTTCACTTCCTTTCTTTTTGTTTGGGTTTGTGGGAAGGTTTTCTTCCCCTAGGGCTCTGTCCATTTTTCTATTGATTTTTTTTTTATTTTCACATGCATTCGCTGCAAGAAAAGTTTGTTCTGCTCTTCGACCTGCCATCTGTGTCCTGTGCTCGGGTCATACTTCTTAGAACGCTTTAGCAGCAGAGCTGTTTGTTCTCCACAAAGAACATGAAAGGCTAAGAGAAGGTCTTGGTATTTACATCGTTTACCATGTAAAACAAGTGAATGCTTTGATTATTATTAGGAGACTCAGAATCAGCTTGGTGCTTGGGAGGAAAATGCAAAACCTGACATAACTTCTGTTCAGGTTCTGCTTTTGACTTTAACGCAAAAAAGGCTAAATTGATTACCAAAAAAAACGTTTGTTCTGACCTTTGTTCATCCGAAGTATTGTAGCTCTAGATGCTCAAAACCCAGCAACTTGTTAGGCAAACAGGAAATGCACAGTTTGACTGTGGAGAACAGTCACATGCATCAGGCACCACAGAAATGTTCCTGATATTTTTGTCTAGTCATGTTTTTAACAATGATCTCAGTTGTGCATTTCTGGTATAGCTTCTAGTTTAACACATGTAGTTTAATCACCTGCAGGTTGGTGAAGTCCCAGATGTTTTAGGTGGTTTTTAGGATGATTATTGGATATTGATTGTGTTAATTTATATTCTCACTTAAACCAGATTAACCATTTATCTTTATACACGCATTGCTAGCTATTCAGTAAGAATACTCCAAGTCCAAGGAGAGCTCTTGCCTCCGCTGGAGAACCTTCAAGTATCTCTGGGTTTTGTCCACAAGCCAGCTGGAGACTGGCAGACAGACTGGTGTTGGAGTGATGCAAACACCAAACCACTGTGCTGTGGTGACGAGGGAGCTGAGCTGGAAAGCAAAGATTTCGATTCACTGTCATGGTCTGCGTCTGTGTCTTCCCCATGTGTCTCCTTATGTCCTCCATCCCTCTTTAGATTCCCCTTTTGTGTCTCATAGCGCCCTCATGTGTCCGTTGTCTGCGTCCATTATGTGTCTTATGTTGGTAGTCCTTTAAGTCAATTCCTCCCAGATCTTGTGTCATCTCTTTCATCCCCAGCCCCTCCAGGTCTCATTTACATTCTGTGTCCTTGTAGTCCCCAGCTCGACGTGCGTGTGTGTCAGTCCCCTGTGTGTGTGTGTTAGGGTTGTCACGATACTAAAATTTCAAACTCGATTCGATACTTGAAAAAAACTTGATACTCGATTTCGATACTATTTAAAAACACCCATTTATCGAACAAGTTTATTCAAAAAATAACATTCCTCTATTTATATTGCAAAAATTAAATGTTAAGAATTAAGTGTATCAAGTGCTTAAACCTTTCAAGTATCAGCATTTTTTAAAACGTGCATACAAAAACTGGCGAAAGTTAACACTTTAAATCATGAATTGTCCCACTATATATACACTATTTGCAGAGTGATGTTTTGCTGCTTAAACTCTGTTTAAGGTGCATTTTTGTCATAAGATGTAATGCCATATGTTTTGTTCTGTACTTTTAAACAACTCTGTTGGTCAATAAAGGGAGAAAACGAATTTCTCCACAGTAGGACAAAGGTACATCTACCGGTAATCTTAATAAAAACAGATTGGCGCACGGCAGTGATGTCATTAAAAGCGCCGGTTAGATTAGCCGCGGCTAGTCTGTTCACGCCTAGAAATCCCAGACCCGCTCCAAACGAACAGGGGAATCACGTTAATGATTCCTAACAAAACCTTTCGACATTGAGATGTTTTGGTGCAGATAATGTCTTATTTCGAGGCTGCACCATGGGTGCCCGTCCGCACCCGTTATATGGATATACACTGACGGCGATTCGCCGATGGATCTAAATACCCCGGGGAATCCAAGTAGCACCAAAGTTGTCAGCGTGAGTAAACAAACGTACTGCATGCTAGAAATTAAGTCTGGGTTGCAATAAACGGGAGTTTCCTTTAAGCACATAAGCGTGAATATACAACTACGTGTCGGACTTGGTATGCTGATTAAGTTGGACTGTGAAGCGCCTCCCAAATTCGCTGTTTATGTTTTTGTTTATTTATTTGGCAGACAAAACTTGGATCGGAGACAACTCGCGTGGGAAATTGCAATGTAGCCATGTGGCGTCTTCTTCTTCTGTTTGTCTGGGAGGCGGAGGTTGCTTTACAGGATCTGGCTGTCGTGCGTGTCGGTGTACTTGAGGAAGGCTGTGTATAATAGTCCATAATATCGATACCACAGGGATGGAATATCTAATTTAGATACCACTTTTAGTATCGATTTATATCTAGGTATCGATTTTTTGACAACACTAGTGTGTGTGTGTGTATAGTGTCCTGCTCCGGTTCTGTGTGTGTGTGTGTGCTTGTCCATTCCCCATTCCTGTTTATATTAGTGCATTTGTGTGTGTGATGGTGTGTGTGTGTTAGCCCTTCCCGCAGCCTTTAGGTTTAGTTTTGTGTTTTAGAGTTTTTTGGGTTTATTTGGCCCTCCTCTGTTTCTGTTTGCCCATGTTGATCGTTAGATTCACCTGTCTTCCCCCCAGCTCTCACTTCACACACCTGCCGCCATTTTCCCTAATCACTTCTCCCTGCGTATATAAGCCCTGTCTTGTCTGTGTCTGGTGTCGGTTCATTGTTGTTTGTTTGTCAGCGTTGTTTAGTGCTCTGTGTGAGCTTCCGTTCCTGTCCCCAGTTTGATATCCAAGTGAGTTTTGTTTTTTCAGCTTTCTGGGATTTTGGATTTTGGCTCCCTGCCCTCTTGGATTTATTTTTTGTTTTACCCCTACAAATAAAAGTAATTTACTTTATATCAACTCCTGCCTTCGTGTCATCCTGGGTTACTGCATTTTTGGGTCCAAACCATCCTTTCAACATGACATTTACAGGTGGATCTATACTCCAGTCCTCTCATGGGGTCACGAGGTTTGGGTCATGACTGGAAGAATAAGATCCCAACTGCAGGCAGTGAAAATGAGTTTCCTCTGCAGGGTGGCCAGATACTGCCTGAGGGACACACACTTGACTTGAAGTAGAGCTTCTGCTCTTCTACATAAAAAAGAACCAGGTGAGGTTGTGCTGGCCAGCATTATGTTGTGTCCAGGTCGTCTCACTGGGAAGATGTTTCATATATGTACTTCCATTAGGGGTCCTGGGGATGACTGATTATATTTTTGAGAGTCCCACTGGAGAAGCTGGAAGAAGTGGCCGGGCTGGCCCCTCCTGGACTCAGATACAAGACAAGGGACGAGTTATTTGTACTGCATTAAGGACACCTTTTGGTTAAAATCATCATGCATCATGATAGAGATCTAGAGCAAAGTTTCAAACTTGCCAGGCAGCACTCAGTAACCGAGTAGTGAGAAATTACTAAATACATGTTCTATGAAATCAATACTGAAACTTAAATGACATTTTTTAGGAATACTGGGTACTTTTTCATGAATGGAGTGTTTGTTTTCATTGAAGTTGGGATGAACCCTTTGGTACTGCTGACAGATAAAATCACGTTTAGTGTTTTCAGTTAATTTAACCACGTGAGTTTATTTTTTATTTGGGGGTTAAAATGTTCCTAGCTCAGCTGATCTTCCTAATGAGAGCAGTTGTTGAGCTGCATTTTTCTGTTTTACGGTAAAGTAATTTAGCAGCATAGAGACACATTCAGCACACATGAGGGAGGCCTTACACCCCACCCTCCAGCACACACACACACCTTCTGACTCATGATGTGGATTAGATCAACCTCAGGATCCCAGCATTATGTCTCTACTATGACAAACCAACACATTCTCACACCCTAAGCGTCGGAAACAAACGCTTGGTCAGCCACCCTCCACGTCACACCCCAGACGCCAAAAGCGCCCTTTTTCGTTACTTATGTGCGAAAAGGGGTTTTTCCCTTTTGTAACTGCAGATCCCAATGCAGCGTAAAACTGACGTGATTAGACATCCGCTGATGCGGCACCGAACCAGCTCATTTAACCGCACCTAAACCTTAACGTTTCACTATTTATAACCTTCCCCTCACCCTCATCCTAACCTTAACCCTCTTGCTACCTAAAACGTTACTCTCACTGTGATCAAGCGTTTGTTTCCCATGCATTCTGACTCTGACAGTCAGTCTGAATGTCAATTTTCGTATTTGCCGCCCAAGGGGAACGTTAGAACATACCATCTGGCGAGGGGGAGATTACACATACCCTCTACTTTTAACCTCCACCGTGGTAGTTGAAACCTCCCCCTCGCGTTGGCTCGGTCCAAACTCGACCAATGACGAGGCGGCTCCCGCCGTTCACTTCATAGAGCCGGCTTTTAGAGCGATCGGCATCACTAACGTGTTTGCTAGCAAGATGGTTAAGGTTAGGATAGGGGTGAGGGGAAGGTTAAATAAGAGGATAAGGTTAAGGTGAGGTACAATGAGCTTGTTTGGTGCCCTGGCTCCGGACATCCCATCACGTCAGTGTAACGCTGCATTGAGATCTGCAGTCAAAGGGAAAACCCCTTTTCGCACATAAGTAACGAAAAAGGGCACTTTTGGCATCTGGGGTCTGACGTGGAGGGTGGCTGACCAAGCGTTTGTTTTTGACGCGCTGGGAGTGAGAATGTGTTGCAACATGGATAAACACAGAGAGCCGAGGTCTGATTATAGGTTCAGTTCTTAATTTGACCTATAATGAGAACTGACTTACTTCTTATAAAGGTTCATCTCATCAGAGATTAAATACCTCACAGTGACTTTTCACATTCTTTGAAAACTGGTGCTACAGGTTTTGAAAAGTCACATAAATCTCATCTCCAGACTACTGAGTGATAGGATCTGTAAGGAGGGTAAGAAAATAGCAAAGATCTAAGCAAAATTTCTGTTTGATGTGGACTTAGCAATTTTTTTGAGCTAGCTACTTGATACTTTCATTGTGTTCTCAGACTGTTTGCCTCAAAGAACCATAAAAACAGGCTTTTAAGAATGTGTTGTCATTCACCTCACATTAGATGCTGTGATATTTTGTAATGCATTCTTCTCCCTTGATAAGGTTCTCCAGAGTGAATGATGGTATAGATATGCGCAATCCACCAGTGACACATTTGGATGGCGACAATGATGATGATGCAATCATTCACACGTCTCTCATAGCAACAGATTTTAGGTTAAAGTCAGAATTTATTCATCTCTTGTGTCAGAATTACCACATGAACATTAAGAAGCTGCAGAACTAATGAAGCAACACAGGCATGTAAGACCAGGTCTTAATTAGACACTAATGGGAATATTCAGTGTGGACACATCTGGATTATTTTTCATGGTTTCCACTGAGTTCTGTCACAAAAGATTATCGCCACATTTTGCTGTGATCTTATCATGTGTGAACTTTAAATGCGGTTGCAGGTGAGCTGCAGCAATCTTTGGTGTTGATGCCAATCTGCACAGCTAAGACTGAGGCCCTGTCCACACGGAGCCGGGGATCTGCCAAAACGTAGATATTTTTCTACGTTTTGGCCTGTCATCCACACAAAAACTGAGTTTTTTCACATGAAAAGCAAAAAGCGAGCGCAGCTCTGAAGGCATCCATGCTGTCGGCTAGTGTAAACACAGGTCGTGCACGTGATGTCAGCATTTTTTGTCGCGGAAAGTGACGTTGCGGACCTTAAAACTCCGGTTTTGTCTGTCCACACGCAGACACCCAAAACGGAGAAAACGCAGATCTTCACTTTGGCCGGAGTTTTTAAAAAGATCCGTTTTCGTGTGGATGACAGGCCAAAATGTAGAAAAATACCTACGTTTTGGCAGATCCCCGGCTACGTGTGGACAGGGCCTTAGTCTCAATCCTTTAATGGATTGGAAGATTTTAATAGCCATGTCACAGAAATGGGCGTAAGAAAAACCCCAATTAAAACAAGAAAAACCCCACACACTGTCACGGTTTGCCTCCACCTACTGGTGGATTTTCTCCGTTTTGTGTAGCAGGTAGGCGCGGCAGACGGCACACCTGTTTGGAGTTTTACTAATCGAGGGGGCAGAGGATTTAAGGAGCGGTGTGACTCAACTCCAGCGCCGGATGATACTCTCACATGGGTAGTCTCTAGTCTCTAGTCCCTAGTCCCTAGTCTCTAGTCTCTAGTCTTTAGTCCCTAGTCTCTAGTCCCTAGTCTCAAGTCCCTAGTCTCTAGTCCCTAGTCCCTAGTCTCTAGTCTCTAGTCTCTAGTCCCTAGTCTCTAGTCCCTAGTCTCTAGTCTCTAGTCCCTAGTCTCTAGTCCCTAGTCTCTAGTCCCTAGTCTCTAGTCCCTAGTCTCTAGTCTCTAGTCCCTAGTCTCTAGTCTCTAGTCTCTAGTCTCTAGTCCATAGTCTCTAGTCTCTAGTCCCTAGTCTCTAGTCTCTAGTCCCTAGTCTCTATTCTCTAGTCCCTAGTCTCTAGTCTCTAGTCCCTAGTCTCTAGTCCCTAGTCTCTAGTCTCTAGTCCCTAGTCTCTAGTCTCTAGTCTCTAGTCCCTAGTCTCTAGTCCCTAGTCTCTAGTCTCTAGTCCCTAGTCTCTAGTCTCTAGTCTCTAGTCCCTAGTCTCTAGTCCCTAGTCTCTAGTCCCTAGTCTTTAGTCTCTAGACCCTAGTCCCTAGTCTCTAGTCTCTAGTCCCTAGTCTCTAGTCTCTAGTCTCTAGTCCCTAGTCTCTAGTCCCTAGTCTCTAGTCTCTAGTCTCTAGTCCCTAGTCTCTAGTCCCTAGTCTCTAGTCTCTAGTCTCTAGTCCCTAGTCCCTAGTCTCTAGTCTCTAGTCTCTAGTCTCTAGTCCCTAGTCTCTAGTCCCTAGTCTCTAGTCTCTAGTCTCTAGTCCCTAGTCTCTAGTCCCTAGTCTCTAGTCCCTAGTCCCTAGTCCCTAGTCCCTAGTCTCTAGTCCCTAGTCTCTAGTCTCTAGTCTCTAGTCTCTAGTCCCTAGTCTCTAGTCCCTAGTCCCTAGTCTCTAGTCTCTAGTCCCTAGTCCCTAGTCTCTAGTCTCTAGTCCCTAGTCCCTAGTCTCTAGTCTCTAGTCCCTAGTCTCTAGTCTCTAGTCCCTAGTCTCTAGTCTCTAGTCTCTAGTCCCTAGTCTCTAGTCCCTAGTCTCTAGTCTCTAGTCTCTAGTCCCTAGTCTCTAGTCTCTAGTCCCTAGTCTCTAGTCCCTAGTCCCTAGTCTCTAGTCTCTAGTCTCTAGTCCCTAGTCTCTAGTCTCTAGTCTCTAGTCCCTAGTCTCTAGTCTCTAGTCCCTAGTCTCTAGTCTCTAGTCCCTAGTCTCTAGTCTCTAGACCCTAGTCCCTAGTCTCTAGTCTCTAGTCTCTAGTCCCTAGTCTCTAGTCTCTAGTCTCTAGTCCCTAGTCTCTAGTCCCTAGTCTCTAGTCCCTAGTCTCTAGTCTCTAGTCTCTAGTCTCTAGTCCCTAGTCTCTAGTCTCTAGTCTCTAGTCCCTAGTCTCTAGTCTCTAGTCCCTAGTCCCTAGTCTCTAGTCTCTAGTCCCTAGTCCCTAGTCTCTAGTCTCTAGTCTCTAGTCTCTAGTCCCTAGTCTCTAGTCTCTAGTCCCTAGTCTCTAGTCTCTAGTCTCTAGTCCCTAGTCTCTAGTCTCTAGTCCCTAGTCTCTAGTCTCTAGTCCCTAGTCTCTAGTCCCTAGTCCCTAGTCTCTAGTCTCTAGTCTCTAGTCCCTAGTCTCTAGTCTCTAGTCTCTAGTCCCTAGTCTCTAGTCTCTAGTCCCTAGTCTCTAGTCTCTAGTCCCTAGTCCCTAGTCTCTAGTCCCTAGTCTCTGAACCTGCCTGCTCTGTTTCGTGATTCCATGTTTATAACTTTGAACTCCGTTCCAGTATCCTTTACCTGCACCACCTACCTTGCCTGGAGTTGTTCCCACGTCTCGTCGCTTAAAGATCCTCTGGATTCCTCTCTCCACGTCTGCCCGCCTGCCTCACGCTCTGAACTCCTCATCTGGTCCGACCTTCCTCAGTTCGCCTCCGCTCTGGTTCCGATTCCTGACCGTAAGAACTCTCTCAGTCACAGACTCTTATCTCCTGGTTCTCTGGTTCTGGTCTCGCTCACCTTCTGCTTATGTTCCCGTAGATTCCGGCCTCCTCCTGATCCTGATCTGAAGCAGCGCCTTTAGTTTAGTTTTGCCTCTTCTGTTATTTCTCTCATTGTAAATAAACCATTTTACTTTTTACTCACCGTCCCTCTCATGTGATTCTTCATGTCCTGGGTGAAAGCTCTTACCCACAGCATGACACACACTGTGTCCCTTATTATAATCAGATGGGAAAAAAGTTAGAGCATGGACTACTTCTGTATGTTTCCATCATAACTACACTTGTATTTATTTAATCACATTTTACTCGTCACTTCGTTTAACGAAACACAATTTTCCGCCTATCGACTCTTCAGTTATCAACCTTGAACATTTTATATGTTAAATAGACGAGCAGGAATTACTAAAGTTTCCACTTATTTACAAACTGAATGGGAGTCATTCTCATAGCCGTCATCAAAATGATTTTATACATGTGTGCTTCTGCATGAGTGTGCGTAAGTGAACGAGATGAAACGTGAGGATGCTAATGACTTATTGATTATGTAATCCTGGAGGGGACCATTGAAGATTTGACGCTGCACCACAAGGAGACAAACAAAGGCAAACAAAGAATGAGAGATGCAGATTTTAACCTTGATGTGCTAATCAGTCCGGGCCAAAAATACAGACAAGATTCTGCTGCCTAATACATCATCCTCTGACCTTCCACTTTTTCACGTTAACATTTTTGGTATTATTGCACCTAACAACAAACATGTTACAAAACATCTAATTTCATTGAATATTAACCCTCTCAGGCTCAAAATAAGTTTTGATAAAAGGACGAACAACTAAGTCTTTCAGGGGTACTTCTGAGTTAAAAAATGCTCGTGAAATACGTACGTGGAGTAACCAGGCGGGTATGTTTTAACGTTGCAAATCTGCAACGCCTGCCTCCAGAGGGTTAAAAAGCCCAGCTTACCCTTTCTACTGCACGTTCAGTATATATATATATATATATATATACATATCCATGCCCTGATGTGGGGCTGGGGGGTGCGTCGACATGGTCGGGACATAGAAGGGGGTGCGCAGCTAAATAAGTTTGGGAACCACTGGCTTAGATGATCTAAGTGTTCTTTCCTAGAAGGAAGACAGTCCAACTCATGATTCCTTTAATGAAATTCACCGTAAAACAAACATTGCTGCATCTTAAAGCTGACCCTAGGCAAAGATATCAGCTCTGTTTCTCAAGCTTTGCCTGTTGACCCTCCAGCTGGGTCTCGTCTGGTGTGGTGGCCTCTGTTGCTCCTCTATGGAAGAGCTATTTTGGTTTTGCCATGATCAGTGCCTGTGTTCTGCATTTAAAGCACAAGAAATGAATCCGTCTGGGATATTCTTTGGATGTAGTTTGCGTTTATGTGCTGAAGATCGCTGTAATGTACTCTTACTCAGAATCAGAATCACTTTATTGTCCTTGAGCCAACATCCTAGTACAACTGAATTTCCGTTTCAGCACAACCCAGCCAATATTTGGCACACAGCACATTAAAAAACACATAAACAGAATAAGTCTGAACTGTGGGCATACAGCCGTCATGGCGCTCCCATAATATTTTCAACTTACATTCATAAAAGTTGTCTTTTCTGTTTCCATCTTGTTTATTTTTCACTACATTTTCCTTATGCTGAACCCTGAGTTGGTTTTGATTTTCTTTTGCTTGGCCATGAAAAACGCTTTTACTTTGCTATAATCAAATATTTCTTCAAGAGCAATACTCCCTGCCCTGAACACCGTGTTTGCCATTGTTGAGGTAGAGTGTAATCACTGCTTTCATATAGTTTGAACAATGGAAATTTGGTGCTCACAATTTTAAAAAGTAGACAGTTTAAAAAAGTGTTTTAATAGTTATGAAAAACAGTGAACAACTGGAATCACCAAAGAAAATAACACTACATGGCAGCAAAGCCACAAGAGGAGTAAGAGAATTATTTATACAAAACTAACAACAATCTGTTATCGCTTATGTCTCTTACCTGTTCTCTTAGAAGTGTGTGTGTGTGTGTGTGTGTGTGTGTGTGTGTGTGTGTTTCCTTCTAACTTTGCCCTGTTCTCAGGAGTTGAAGTGAAGGTATGTGAACTGCTGTTTTCCCTATGTAGAGCATATCTGAATATTTGGTATTTAATGATTTACGGAATAAAATGTTATCATAACTGAATTGAATTTAAAGCATACATTTGGCATGAAACTTAACCTTAATTGTAAAATGACTTCATTTTTTGGTATAGCTCTCTGAGATGACATGTTGGGAACTGGCACCATATAAAAATCTATTAGAATAGAGTAGAATGGAAAATCCTTTATTGTTCCACGTACCTTATTTTTGGCTTATCACCGGGGCTTGGAGACATGAAGAGTAATACTTATCAAAATATTTTTCATGTCAGTTGATATTGATATATATATACCAATATAAAACAAATGACCATTTTTGTCCATCTTTAATGTTCTCTTGCACTTTTAAATGAGATTTGAAGATATCAAAACATTATTTTTCCATTCTTTATTTTTTCATTTTCAAAATATATTATATGTCTCCATATATATATATATATATATATATATATATATATATATATATATATATATATATATATATATATATATATATGGAGACATATGGTTTGTGTGTGTAAGTGAGTGACTGAGTGCGTTGAACTTCCTCACATCTGGAATATAAACTTTACATCCTCCTGCTCCAGCGGGAAGAGCTGCTCCACGAGCTCAAACAGATTGGTGATTTTCCTGAGTTTGTAAGAACCTGCAATCGTCTCCATTAGAGCATGAGATCGACAGGCGGATTGGTGCTGCGTCTGCAGTGATGGGGCCTTGTGCCGATCTGTCATAGTGAAGAGAGAGCTGAGACGGAAGGCGAAGCTCTCGATTTACCGGTCGATCTACATTCCTACCCTCACCTATGGTCACGAGCTTTGGGTAGTGACTGAAGGAATGAGATCATGGATACAAGCAGCCGAAATGAGTTTTCTCCACAGGCTGGCTGGACTCTCCCTTAGAGATAGGGCGATACGCTTGGTCATCCGAGAGGGGCTCGGAGTAGACCCGCCGCTCCTCCACATCAAGAGGAGCCAGTTGAGGTGGCTGTGGCATCCAGTTAGGATGCCCCCCTGGTGAGGATTTCCGTACATGTCCAACTGGGAGGAGACTCAAAGGAAGACCCAGGACTATGTCTCTCGGCTAGCCTCAAAACTTCTTGGAATTCCCCGGAAGAGCTAGCCCAAGTAAACGTGGAGAAGGAATTCTGGGCCTCTCTGCTTAGGCTACTGCCCCCACAACCCGACTCCGGATAAGCAAACAATAATGGATGGATTTTGATTTTGGTCAGCAGTCATTAATGGAGAGGAGTATAATGCCAGAACAAACCAAAAAGATGCAATTAATGCTGCATTATGGTTGTGTTAAAAACTTGATACGCAAAGAAAAATATAGTTTGTTTTCTTTCACTTTTTTGAAAACAGATTTTCTTCTCCAATACTTCCTCAAAAGGCCATCTCACCCCCTCACGCTCAGCTTCTCTGACATCTTGTGACCCACTAAACACAACCTTCCACTATGACCTCTAGATTGCCTTCTCTTACTGTAGCTTTACACGTTGGCCTTATTCCAATCTTCTTTCCAGTAATTGCCTCACCCAGAATCTTTCTGCAAAGGAGTAGAGCGGCTTTGTGCATTCTTTTGTGTTTTGACGACACTGATTGTTCACAAATGAGGCGGTAGCATATTCATTCAGCAGAAGCAGATAAGGAGGTGCTGCCAGAGGCCAGAGGACAGGACGAGATAGGAGAAAAGAAAAATGAGAGATGGAATGGCACAAATAGAGCAGACAGAAGAGTGAAGCTACAGAGAGGAGACAAAAGATAGTAAGAAGAGGAGGTGATGTAGTGCTGTTGTGGGTTTAGCCAAGAAAAGATATATTTTTTAAAGAAAGGGATCAAATAATTGAGGAATTTTCTTCGAGAAGCAGCAATTAAATTCTGGCATAACAAACATCTTAGTCAGAAAAATGTCTGTTAGTGAGCATTCTCAGTCTAGAGTTCGTTTATTGCTGCAATGGCAAACTGTTCATTTCAAAAATAGGCAGTTGGTG